>NW_026017014.1:60000-72451 GCF_020379485.1 Brassica napus | reverse complement strand
ACTCAACTCTTCTCGTCTAGGTACACTTCACTATCCTGTCGACCCCATCCCCTTTCTTGATGGTAGGAAATGAGCCGACTTGGTCAGCCGATCAACCACAACCCATACCGCATCTTTCTTATTCCTGGTCGTGGGAAATCCAGTCACAAAAACCATTGTCATGTGATCCCATTTCCATTCTGGTATGGGTAGGTTCTGAAGTAGACCACTGGGAACCTAATGTTCTGCCTTCACCAGTTGACAAGTGGGACACTTAGCCACCCACTCTGCAACATCAGATTTCATCCTCACCAATGGTAGTACCTTTTCAGATCCCTATACATTTTGTTCAGTCCAGGATGAACTGAAAACTTGGACTTATGAGCCTTCTCATAATCTCTTCTTTGAGTTCCATTGTTCAGTTGTCTGGTACTCAGTCTTGTCATTGGCGGCTACCTTCTTTAGATTTTCATCCAGGCCCTGAGCTTGCCTGATCCTGGTCAGGAGATCGGCCTGGTTCACCGCCTCCAACCCCAGTGGCTCATCTGAACCAACCAAGGTATTGAGGTTCAAGGACCTGATCATCCCTTCCAGTTCATCCGCCTCCCTCTCAGATGACACTTCAGCCCTTCTGCGGCTCAAAGCATCAGCCACTAGGTTAGCTTTCCCAGGATGATAAGCTATGTCCAGATCATAATCTGCAACAAACTCCATCCATCTCCTCTGCCTTAAGTTTAACTCAGGCTGAGTGAATATGTACTTCAAGCTCTTATGGTCTGTGAGTATTTGCACCATAAATATGATCTCCATATCTTTAATGCAAATACTACTGCGGCCATCTCCAAATCATGGGTTGGATAGTTACCCTCATACTTCCTTAGCTGCCGGGAAGCATAGGCTATCACCTTCCCATGTTGTGTCAAAACACAACCAAGACCAGTTATAGATGCATCCGTAAACACCACATAAGGCTGATCAGCCTCAGGCAACACCAGGACAGGTGCATTAGTCAACATGTTCTTGAGTGCTGCAAAACTTTTCGCACACTCCTCAGACCATGTGAACCTCACGTCCTTGCCTGTCAGCTTAGTCATAGGTTGAGCTATGCTCGAGAACCCCTTGACATATTTCCGGTAATAACCAGCCAACCCTAAGAAGCTTCTCACTTCCGTAGCATTCTTTGGCTGTGGCCATTCCTGGATACATTTGATCTTATCTTGATCCACTGAGACTCCTTTATCAGACACCACATGCCCAAGGAACCCAATGCTCTTCTGCAAGAAGCTACACTTGCTTAGCTTAGCAAAGAGCTTCTGTTCTCTCAGGCGGCCCAACACCGCCCTAAGGTGTCTTTCATGGTCCTCCTTTGTCTTGGAATACACGAGTATATCATCAATGAAGATGATCACAAACTCGTCCAAGTATTCCCTGAAGATGCCGTTCATCATCTTCATGAATGCAGCAGGTGCATTGGTCAGTCCGAACGGCATGACCACAAACTCATAGTGACCATACCTAGTTCGGAACGCTGTCTTCCTCACATCACCTGGTGCAATGGGGATCTGATGATACCCAGAGGCCAGGTCAATCTTGGAGAACCACTTGGCTCCACGGAGTTGGTCCAACAACTCATCAATCCTGGGTAAAGGGTACTTGTTCTTCACAGCCACCCTGTTCAAACCCCTATAATCAATGCACAACCTAAAGCTACCATCCTTTTTCTTAAGAAATAGGACTGGTGCTCCCCAAGGTGATACACTAGGGCGTATGAACCCCTTCTCAAGCAACTCCTCAAGTTGCTTCTTCAGCTCTACCGTCTCAGCTGGTGCCATTCTATATGGACTTTTTGATAATGGGGCCGTTCCAGGTTCCAATTCAATGATGAATGGGTCAGCCCTATCAGGGGGAATGCCCTGTAGTTCCCCAAACACATCCTGAAATTCTCGAACCAACGGTATACCCTCTGGGTCACAGGCCCCTACAACCTCATCAGTGTAAATGGTAGCCAAAAAGGCCTCACAACCATTTCCAAGCATCCGTTCTACTTGGACTGCTGAAACCACCATACTACAAGAGGTTGGCTTGATTCCTTGGTACTTGATCGGGGGTCCAAACTCATTCTCAGGTTGCACCCTTCCCCGGTGACAATCTAGAGTTGCCCGATACTTTCCCAACCAGTCCATGCCCAAGATCACTTCATGATGCTTGAGGGGGACAACAATCAGATCTATAGGCATCGGCCTATCCAAGATCACCACAGGGATGTCCTTAACCAGACCGAGTGAGTTCATAACTTGCCCTCCGGCCGCACTCACTCGTTCAGGACCATCCCATGCTCCATACTGGAACAAACCTTTTCCTATCATACTTGGACTCACAAAACTATGTGTAGCTCCAGTATCAAATAATGTGTGTGTTTCCACACCCCCAATACTTAAGGTCCCAGTGATCGCTTGGAAAGGCCAAGCCCCATCCACATCCTTGGATAGCTCATACACACGAGGTGTTGAGGTCTGGCCTCGTCCCTGGACTGGCCTGCTAGCCTCCCCACGTCCCTTACTTTGGTTGCCTTGCAACTTAGGGCAGTCCCTGCGGTAGTGGCCCTTCTGGCCGCAGTGGTGACAGGTCCTGGACTCACCCAACGGACTTCGACAATCCTTGGCTGAGTGATCCATCTTACCACATCGAGTGCAGGCACCCATGGACTTCCAGCACTCTCCACTGTGGTATCGTCCACACTTAGGGCACTCTGACCTACCACTTGAGGTTTTACCCTCCTCGGTCGAGTCCCTCTTCCTCTTCTTGTCACCACTCTGACCCGAGGATACCACCACACTCTTCAGCTTCTGCTTACCCTCCTCGGTGAGGTTGGTCTCCAGCAAGGCCATCCTCTCAACCAACTCAGAAACCGTGTGGAACTTACAAACAGAACAGTAGGTTCGAAGTTCCACCCTTAGGCCTCGGATGAACCTTCGGACTTGAACCTTCTCATCCTCCAGTTCTCTTCCCACATACCTTCTGAGTCGGTTGAACTCTTCTTCATACTCACGAACAGTCCTCCGTCCCTGAGTCAAATCCAGGAACTTGGACTCCAAACGATCCCACGCCTCAGCAGGAAAGTACTTATGGTTGAACTCAACCTCAAAGTCAGCAAAATGCTCAATGGTGCCATTGGTACGCTTGTCCAAAGCTAACCACCAGTTATGTGCATCTCCCTCCAGGAAGTGTACTGCTATGTCCTTCTGGTAGTCCTCAGGACAACGTGTGGACTTGAAGTTCCGAACCAACCTGGTTCTCCACTCGTCCGCCTCCATAGGATCAACACTTCCAGCAAAGTGTTTGGTTCCCAACTTGGAGATATGCTCCAGCACCTTCAGGTAGTCCATACCATGCACTGGCCTGACCGGTGGGTCTATCTCAATCACCTCAGCCACACGGCCAGCACCAACATCAGTCACTCCAGCAGCAACCCGAACCGGGGGATTAGCCTGTCCCACGGACGAGTTCACCAATGGTGTGAACGCCTGTGTCAAGGAGGCTATCTGAGCTCCCATGACCTGCATAGCCTCCACCAAGCCCCTTATGGTCGGCTCAATGACCTCCTCGGCACCAGTGACCCGAACATTGTTTGCATCAACATTCTGGCCACTCCCAGCACCAACGTTGGACGACCCAGTATCGTCTCCATGGACTTGCTCTTGTTGCTCGTCCACATTAGTATCATTAACCTCAGTAGGAAGAGTTGGACCCACTGGAAGTCCGGTGGCATTATCCACCTGCTCCACCAGAGCCGGTAGCACTGTGGTTGGAATGGTTCCAGCTGGTAACACTCCGGTCTGTTAAGCACCATCCTGCCCCACTGCTCCAGACGCCCCAGTTGCCTCCTTTCCTTTCCGAGATTTATACCTTCTTGTACCCTTAGGAGTTACAACACAAACAAAAGGTTAGTCCATAACTGAACACACAAACCTCCATCACTCCTAAGTTAATCAGTAGAAAAGATTACTTAGAACCCAACTATCTCACCATGAGTCCAAACGGCCAAGTGTGTGGTGAACCAATAACCCAACAAATCCTAGAATCAAGAATGCTCTGATACCAACTTGTAAGACCCGCTCCTGGATTCCTCAATCCAACCAGACCGCGGCCTCACCAAACAATGCAACCAATTCCATCTTTCATATTCAAGTTCAAGTGTTAAATAATTCTAAGTCTTTTTCAGAGTTTTGAGGTTCCAACATTCACACTTAAACAATCAAGCAACAACTAATGCAAATAGATATTTCATAGATATTAACCAAGGTTCATACATCATTCATCATCCTAATAATAGATTACACACTAGAATCGCATAAGTTCACAAGTTGCACAATAGGCTACAATAATCACACAATTTTCAGAATCAACCCAATCACCACACATCTTCCCATGACCGCGGTCCTCATAGTGCTTTTCCCTTACCACGGTTCATTTCTGGTCCTGGATCCAACACAAACAAACACACAATCACAAGGTTAGATTACAAAACAAGAATCAAATCACATTGCATGGTCGGATCCAATCTAGTCAAGAACAATCATCAAAAATGTCAAATTTGACCCCTTTAAAAAGAGATCCAAATACCAAATAAAATTCATGAAAACTCATGATAATTCAGAAGAAAAATATTCCCATAATCAGATTCAAAAGAATCGGCTCAGATCATAGTGATCTCGGCCATGAACAGCCCACACAAGAACAAGGGACTTTCATGGGAATTTGATCAGGCCAAGGCCTTAGGATCAATGAATCCTTTCCTGTAACAATATAAAACATTCCATAGCACAACATATATGAAGAAACAGAGTAGAAGAAGTCAGAGTAAGGAGTGACCAATCGATCCAAACTGGCCAGGCTCACACGGCCATCACCCGCGGCCTTATCCGGTTACTCTTGGCCACACCTCTCACCTTTGGAGTTCGGTCTCCAGGGGTGACTTCCTTCTCTTTCTCCTTTGCCTTCTCCTTGTCTTTCTGTCTCAAATCCATCCTCTTGATCACACGCCCAAACACACCAGGAACACTCAAGAACAATCTCTTGGATCAAATCGGCCGATCCAAGGTTTGTGTCTCTCTTTCTCTCTTGAATTTTCTCTGTGTTTCTCTCTGTGTGGAATGAGTAAAAACCGACCAGAATGATCAGAAATGAGAGAGAGAGGACGATTTAAACTGTCCCCAACCGCCTGGGCGAACAGTTACCAAAATCCCATCCATTCTTCCCAAAACCATCCCAGAACCGTCCCATAACCGCCCCTTGGCGGTTTCTCCCCTTTTCTTCCTTTGGCAAATCGATCACTGAGCCTCAGCTCACACTCTGGGAGCTTGCCCGCTCCCTGTCCCAAGCCTAAGACCCATTTGGTCGAACCGTCCTGCACCCGGACCATCGGCTCGCCCAGTAACCGTCCCAGACTCGCCCACACTGATCCGAACCAGAACGCACCGTTCACTGGATTGAGCTGACCTCCCGCTGTTCCCAGCTGATTGAGCTAGCCCACCAGCTCCTGTGAGCTGAACAGATCATGGTGAACTGAATACCAGCTGAACCGAGCTGATTGAACTCAAACCAACACTCGTCCAGCTGCCTAAACACTCACCCAGCTCCTTTACCCTTGTTTCCATCGTATCCTGGTTAAGTCTCAGCTGACTGATGCCCTTAACCTTCATTCAGGGCCATGATACGCTTGTCTCAAGGTCTAATGACCTGACTGGTGCGTCTCCCCGCACCATGGCCCGTCCGGCCGATCCTATCTAGGATCGGGGACATGACAGGTCAGGTCGTCCATACTCACCCATGATCAGATCTTACACGGCCTTCCTTGAACAATGACACTTAGGCTCAGTATCTGTTGTCTACGACACATTGTACTAGCCACACACTTCGTCATGACACTTAGCCAATCTCGAAGCTATCAACACCAAGGTTGATATCTAGAAGCATCAAATCAATACTCTTACTCCAGCAACGTGAATATCCATACTAGTGTTTGGCCATCGAACCATCATCATGAAACATGATGTGACCACTAGACTTGATAAGCCATCGTCCACTTAGCATGTACTGATATAACCGGCCTTCCATTGCCATCATGTGGGTCTACGCCCTACATAAGGCATATGGCGCCTATCCTACTCACCAACCCAAAGTTGATTGTAAGATATCCCACTTAGCCTTTGCGGCTAGAACCATCCAACCATCGCTGGATCGTCCATAGTCTCGTCTAACCGTTTGGTTAAGATCTAGGTGCGATCGGCCAGTTATAAGTCCAGCCCAAAGGCTCACGACCTTCTTACCTGATCCGACCCAAAGCCTGGATCCATACCACAGAGTAAGGCCCAAGACCAAAACGGATTGACTTGCAACGAATCAGACCTTGCGACACAACACTCCGGTTAAACTAACCGTCTGTCCGTTCGACTATGCAGCCGCGGACAGTCCACTTGGTTCGGCCTAAGCCTTGAACCAATGGTACCGTTTGGAACTCACACCTTTTGGGAACTAGTACCCTTTGGACTCACGTGCCTCTTGGCAACTCATGACCCTTGGCAACTCGCACCCATTCAGATGTTCCAACCATTCGACCTAACCGTCCGTAGGGACTGTCTGGTCCGTGCGTGTGTCCGGCCTATTGCCAAAGGACCACGCCTTAACCTGCACAAGTCATGAACCATTGTGACTGTTCAGGGTAGGGTTGCAGCCGTTCAGAACAGAACAGAACCGCCCCTATCCAATCGGATCACCTGAGGCCAGTCAGATCATGCGCGCGCCTAACTCGTCGGTTATGGACCGCGACCGCATTACTCAACCAGAACCACGGTTATTACCAATCCCAACACATCAACAAGGCCACGCCAATGTACAGGAGGAGTAGAAGAATAAATAGATGAAAAGAATAAGAAGAATAGGACACAATCCAAACGCCCATGGCTAGACCGGTTCAGACTGTCCGATGGTCTTAGCCGATGAGTTGGTGGTGACCCCACTGACCCTATCTGACTGAACCACGGGGTTGGAGTCCTTCTCCAGACCTTTCTCAATGCCTTGGGTATCCATAACCACACGGCCTCCTCTCTCCTAAACCGTTCTTCTTGCCGGAGATACTAAACCACCACAACCGAGCCTTTTCCAGCTTGGATCCTCGGTTCTCATTGAGGGATCCCTTTGTTTAGGACGTGTGTCCTTTGTCTCAGACAGAATGAGACTGAATAATACTGAATGCCTTGATCTCTGGTCGTGCATCCTATATATAGGCAACCAAAGGTCATGTGTGAAGGGACACATCCCTTCGAAGCATCCTTTTGGGACAGATCTTGGGCATCGATTACAATCAACGGTCCAGATCGTACCTGTTGGAAATGGAAGGTTCCAGACCTTATAGGCACGTACAACCCAAGCCCAGGCTTGATACCCAAGCCCACGGCCTGTCCACAAGAGCCCAACGACTCATGGACCACATGGCCGGACCTCATGGCCCGCCACTGACCCAGACCCGGACCATCGGCCCGAAACCCGAACAGTCCGTCGAGCTGAGATGAGCTGACTCCCAGCTGCCTCAGCTGAGTGAGCTAGTAGTCCAGCTGGTTGAGCTGACTTAACTTGGAATGAGCTAGGCTGAGCTTGACCGAGTTATGTCTAGCTGATCGAGCTTCCCGTAAGCATCGCCCAGCTTATGTACAGCTTTTTCTAGCTGACTTCTTTCTCTTATAAGGTTAAGTCTCAGCATCCTGACGTCCTTAACCTTCTATCTTGGCCATGGAATGCTTGCCTTAAGGTCCTAAGACCGGCTGGTTCGTTTCCTCGAACCATGGCCGTCCCGACGGTCCTTATCCAGGATCGCGGATGTTACACACACGGACAGCAAAGGACGTCATGTGTGTGCTGACGGACACCCACGGACATCATGTGTGTGCTGACAGACACCCACGGACGTCCTGTGTGTACTGAACAGACAGCCCACGTGGGCCAAAATCACCCGAACAGTCCACGGGAAGGGCCAGCTTGCTGAGTCCAAGGACCAGCGTGCTGATATGTGCACTGATGGACAGCCACGGGCGTCCTGTGTATGCTGACGGACACACACGGACACACACAGACAGCCACGGACACCCATGGACGTCCTGTGTGTACTGAACAGACTGCCCACGTGGGCCAAAATCACTCAAACAGTCCACGGGAAGGGCCAGCGTGCAGAGTCCAAGGACCAACGTGCTGATATGTGTACTGATGGACAGCCACAGACGTCCTGTGTGTGCTGACGGACACAGACGGACACGCACAGACACACACGTACAGCCACAGACGTCCTGTGTGTGCTGGCGGACACCAACGGACGTCCTGTGTGTACTGAACAGACAGCCTACGTGGTCCAAAATCACCCGAACAGTCAACAGGAAGGGCCAACGTGCTGAGTCCAAGGACCAGCGTGCTGATATGTGTACTGATTGACAACCACGGACGTCCTGTGTGTGCTAACAGACACACACGGACACACACGGACAGCGACAAACAGCCACGAACGTCCTATGTGTTCTGAAGGACAACCACAGACAGCCATGGACGTCCTGTGTGTGCTGGCGGACACCCATGGACGTCCTGTGTGTACTGAACAGACAGCCGACGTGGGCCAAAATCACCCAAACAGTCCATGGGAAGGGCCAGCGTGTTGAGTCGAAGGACCAACGTGCTGATATGTGTACTGATGGACAGCCACGGACGTCCTGTGTGTGCTGACAGACACACACGGACACAAACAGACAGCCACGGACGTCCTGTGTGTGCTGGCGGACACCCACAGACGTCCTGTGTGTACTGAACAGACAGCCCACGTGGGCTAAAATCACCCGAACAGTCCACGGGAAGGGTCAGCGTGCTGAGTCCAAGGACCAACGTGCTGATATGTGTACTGATGGACAGCCACGGACGTCCTGTGTGTGCTGACAGACACACACGGACACAAACAGACTGCCACAGACATCCTGTGTGTGCTGGCGGACACCCACAGACGTCCTGTGTGTACTGAACAGACAGCCCACGTGGGCTAAAATCACCCGAACAGTGCACAGGAAGGGTCAGCGTGCTGAGTCCAAGGACCAACATGCAGATATAAGTACTGATGGACAGCCACAGACGTCCTGTGTGTGCTTACGGACACACAAGGGCAGCCACATAAGTCTTGTGTGTGCTCACGGACACCCACGGACGTCCTGTGTGTGCTGACGGACACCCACGGACAGCCACAGACGTCCTGTGTGTGCTGACGGACACACACGGACGTCTGGTGTGTGCTGAAGGACACCCACAGACGTCCTGTGTGTACTTAACAGACAGGCCACATTGGCCAAAATCACCCAAACAGTCCACGGGAAGGGTCAGCGTTCTGAGTCCAAGGACTAACGTGCTGATATGTGTACTGATGGACAGCCATAGACGTCCTGTCTGTGCTGATGGACACACACGGACACACACGGACACACAAGGACAGCCAAGGACGTCTTGTGTGTGCTGACGGACACCCACGGACGTCATGTGTGTGCTGACGGACACCCACGGATGTCCTGTGTGTACTGAACAGATAGCCCACGTGGGCCAAAATCACCTGAACAGTCCACGGGAAGGGCCAGCGTGCTGAGTCCAAGGACCAGCGTGCTGATATGTGCACTGATGGACAGCCACGGACGTCATGTGTATGCTGACGGACACACACGGACACACACAGACAGCCACAGACACCCACGGACGTCCTGTGTGTACTGAACAGACTGCCCACGTGGTCCAAAATCACCCAAACAGTCCACGGGAAGGGCCAGCATGCTGAGTCCAAGGACCAACGCGCTGATATGTGCACTGATGGAC
This sequence comes from Brassica napus, assembly GCF_020379485.1. NCBI lineage: Eukaryota > Viridiplantae > Streptophyta > Magnoliopsida > Brassicales > Brassicaceae > Brassica > Brassica napus. The sequence continues at coordinate 62,584 of NW_026017014.1, read as the reverse complement.
AGCCACGGACGACCTGTGTGTGCTGACAGACACAGACGGACACGCACAGACACACACGGACAGCCATGGACGTCCTGTGTGTGCTGAAGGACACACGGACGTCCTGTGTGTGCTGACGGACACCCACGGACGTTCTGTGTGTACTGAACAGACAGCCTACGTGGTCCAAAATCACCCGAACAGTCAACAGGAAGGGCCAACGTGCTGTGTCCAAGGACCAGCGTGCTGATATGTGTACTGATGGACAACCACGGGCGTCCTGTGTGTGCTAACAGACACACACGGACACACACGGACAGCGACAAACAGCCACGAACGTCCTATGTGTGCTGACGGACAGCCACAGACAGCCATGGACGTCCTGTGTGTGCTGGCGGACACCCATGGACGTCCTGTGTGTACTGAACAGACAGCCGACGTGGGCCAAAATCACCCAAACAGTCCACGGGAAGGGCCAGCGTGTTGAGTCGAAGGACCAACGTGCTGATATGTGTACTGATGGACAGCCACGGACGTCCTGTGTGTGCTGACAGACACACACGGACACAAACAGACAGCCACGGACGTCCTGTGTGTGCTGGCGGACACCCACAGACGTCCTGTGTGTACTGAACAGACAGCCCACGTGGGCTAAAATCACCCGAACAGTCCACGGGAAGGGTCAGCGTGCTGAGTCCAAGGACCAACGTGCTGATATGTGTACGGATGGACAGCCACAGACGTCCTGTGTGTGCTGACAGACACACACGGACACACACGGACACAAACAGATAGCCACGGACGTCCTGTGTGCTGGCGGACACCCACAGACGTCCTGTGTGTACTGAACAGACAGCCCACGTTGGCTAAAATCACCCGAACAGTGAACAAGAAGGGTCAGCGTGCTGAGTCCAAGGACCAACATGCAGATATAAGTACTGATGGACAGCCACAGACGTCCTGTGTGTGCATACGGACACACACGGACAGCCACATAAGTCTTGTGTGTGCTCACGGACACCCACGGACATCCTGTGTGTGCTGACGGACACCCACGGACAGCCACAGACGTCCTGTGTGTGCTGACGGACACACACGGACGTCTTGTGTGTGCTGACGGACACCCACAGACGTCCTGTGTGTACTTAACAGACAGGCCACAAGGGCTGAAATCACCCAAACAGTCCACGGGAAGGGTCAGCGTGCTGAGTCCAAGGACTAACGTGCTGATATGTGTACTGATGGACAGCCATAGACGTCCTGTCTGTGCTGACGGACACACACGGACACACAAGGACAGCCAAGGACGTCTTGTGTGTGCTGACGGACACCCACGGACGTCATGTGTGTGCTGACGGATACCCACGGATGTCCTGTGTGTACTGAACAGATAGCCCACGTGGGCCAAAATCACCCGAACAGTCCACGGGAAGGGCCAGCGTGCTGAGTCCAAGGACCAGCGTGCTGATATGTGCACTGATGGACAGTCACGGACGTCCTGTGTATGCTGACGGACACACACGGACACACACAGACAGCCACAGACACCCACGGACGTCCTGTGTGTACTGAACAGACTGCCCATGTGGTCCAAAATCACCCAAACAGTCCACGGGAAGGGCCAGCATGCTGAGTCCAAGGACCAACGCGCTGATATGTGTACTGATGGACAGCCACAGACGTCCTGTGTGTGCGGACGGACACAGACGGACACGCACAGACACACACGTACAGCCACGGACGTCTTGTGTGTGCTGGCGGACACCAACGGACGTCCTGTGTGTACTGAACAGACAGCCCAAGTGGGCCAAAATCACCCGAACAGTCCACGGGAAGGGTCATCGTGCTGAGTCCAAGGACAAACGTGCTGATATGTGTACTGCCGGACAGCCACGGACGTCATGTGTGTGCTGACGGAAACACACGGACAGCCATGGACGTCATGTGTGTGCTGACGGACACACACGTACAGCCACGGACGTCTTGTGTGTGCTGACGGACACCCACGGATGTCCTGTGTGTACTGAACAGACAGCCCAAGTGGGCCAAAATCACCCAAACAGTCCACAGCAAGGGCCAGCGTGTTGAGTCCAAGGACCAATATGCTGATATGTGTACTGATGGACAGCCACGGACGTCCTGTGTGTGCTGACGGACACAGACGGACACACACAGACACAAACAGACAGCCACTGGCATCATGTGTGTGCTGGCGGACACCCACGGACGTCCTGTGTGCACTGAACAGACAGCCCACGTGGGCCAAAATCACCCGAACAATCCACAGGAAGGGTCAGCGTGCTGAGTCCAAGGACCAACATGCAGATATGTGTACTGATGGACAGCCACAGACGTCCTGTGTGTGTTGACGGACACACACGGACAGCCACAAAAGTCTTGTGTGTGCTGACGGACACCCACGGACGTCCTGTGTGTGCTGACGGACACCCACGGACGTCCTGTGTGTGCTGACGGACACCCACAGACAACCACGGACGTCCTTTGTGTGCTGACGGACACACACGGACGTCCTGTGTGTACTTAACAGACAGCCCACGTGGGCCAAAATCACCCAAACAGTCCACGGGAAGGGTCAGCATGCTGA
>NW_026017014.1:0-55000 GCF_020379485.1 Brassica napus | reverse complement strand
TGACGTTTCTTCATCGCGAAGTTTTCTCGGAATATCTTCGTATCAGTAAAATATTTTTCTGAAGATATTATAAGTTGGAAGCAGGACGGGAATTAAGCAGGACGGGAAGCAAGCCGACGGGATTGAAGCACGACGGGAAAACCCGAAGTTGGGCAAAAACCCTAATTTTGGTATTACGAAATTCTTTGAGGAAGCCGGAGGCTCGGGAAATATTTTTAAAGGATATCAGACATCATCTGTAGTTTATTAAAAATATTCAGAGAATCAGAATGGGAGCGGAAAAATATTCGGGATTGATCGCGGGTCAGAAATTCACAAGAAGGGTCGAAATCGCGCAAAGAAACCGAGAAGCTCGAGGTGGCTTGATCAGAAGGGATAAGAACGTGGTGGCAACTGTCTAACCAGCTGAGTGTCAAGAGAAGCTCGAGGTGTCGCCGTGCATGGAAGCTGCACATGCAGCTTGACATGTAGGAGCACGAGGTGGATTAGCCAAGCACGAGATGTCGCGACGCATGCAACCGAAGCATGCTGATCGACATGTGTGTGATGCTGTGGCGCCTTGCATGAGCTCCAGTCATGCAGCCTGACATCTGGGAGGAGTGGTGGCGTCCTGCATGTGTCCTGGACATGCAGCCAGCCATGTGGAGCACGAGGTGTCGCCGTGCATGTGTCTGGAGCCATGCGGAGCGACACACGGGCTGCCACCAACCTGAAGCTGATTGGCTGGTGTCTCCTATAAATACCCCACGACCCCAGCTCATTTCTTCACATCCAGACCTGTCCAAACAAAGTTAAAACCTTGAGAGAAAAGTAGAAAAAGAAAGCAAGTGATTCCGAGCTATTTCGAGAGTTTTAGAGAGTTTTCGAGATCAGTTCTTTATTGATTTCGAGTCATCGCCTTGGGAAGGTTCTGTCCAACTGAAGGTCAATCAAGTGAAGATCAGATCAGATGGGAGTCAAGTTAACGTGGCTATAGAGAGAGAGAGAGAAAGGAAGTGATCGATTCTAGAGTATGGTCGATTCTGAAGACCGATACTCCACCGAGAAGGCCAGTTCCGTCCAATCGGCGATTCTCTACGATTGTGACGCGGAAGCTCTGTCCAATTCAATTCGTCCAAGCCAGTCATATTCTATGATGGTCTAGTGGAGGTGCTGCCCAGAGTTAGTTCAGAACCACGGGTTCAGATCAGTCGAACTTCTGCTCGATACTCCGCGGAAAGTCCGAAGAACTGTCCAGAAGCTAGAGGAGGTTCTGTCCGAGTCCAGATCAGCCTGTCGAGGCCTGTCAAATTCTTCATGGTGAAGCCAAGGTTGTGTCCAAGACAAGATCAGTCCATTCCAGTCCAGTCAAGGCGTCCATTGGGTTTTGGCCAAGTCTTCTCCGATCAACCAGCTGCTTCTCGCCTAGAACACTGTGAGTTGGTTTGTTTGAATTCCACTTGGAATTTAGGGTAGATCAAGTCTGCATATAGATTAGAATGATCACGTTATTGAATGGTAGAGTCCTTAGGGTTATTTTATTTATGGAACCGGACTCAGTTTAGCAAGGGCTAAGCTGAGATGAATGGAATTAAGACTGAGTTAATAACCTGACTAGGACTAGGGCTAGGATGCATCATGTTTTCTATTATTGCGTGTTGATATTGTTGAGTGCAGGTTCCCGTTATCTTTAAAGATAGTTTCTCAGTGGGAGGCTGGACTATCTGGGTAACGGTTTGATTGTGTTGTTTAGTATTGATATTATTGTTTAGTTATTAGTACTAAGGGTCTTAGGCCATATAGGCCGGACTACTGGTACTATGGTTAGTCTTGTGGAGCCGTGTCGAGTTAGGATCTGGAACTTTATCTTTAGGTTAGGTTCTAGATTGAGTTTGTGTTGTGTGAGTGTGCCGACAGTATGTGCGTGACCCGCCCATACTAGGCTTGTGTAGGGGTGATTAGTGTTTCCTCGGCCTCGTACCCAGCGGGTTCAAGGAAACCACTTATTCGCTGGATCGGGAAGACTCAGAGAGACGGGATCATGGCCTATGGCTGAGTGATTACACGACGGTGTAATGTGGCAGTGACCCGAAGGACTGTGGGCTGTCGCGCGGTGACCCGAAGGACTGTGGGCCGCGGTCGGTTGAAAGTTCCTTCTTCTGGCCTTTGTGGTAGGGAGATAGGATATTGCCGATGGAGAGGAGGAACACGAAGTCACCAGGGCCCAGGTTAGAGTGTTGTGTTAGAGTGTCGTAGAGGGTTATGGAACCCTTGAGTTAGTGTAGCACCGATATACGGTGTTACAAGTTAGATCGAGTCGCAGTTACTCATAGTCTTATTATTGTGATTGTGTTTGTGGTTGATTGATTTGCTTGCAGGTTATGACATTAAGTCCTAAGTCTGGTTTAGGTACCGGATTAGGCTTGATGTGTATTTCGTTAGTGTAGGCCTGACGTTGGCCTGTATGTGTTTGAGTGATTGCTTGTGAAGGGTGGTGGATATTAAAGCTATGCGGTATCATTGGTTGGCCGATCATGTTCTTGTTTGATTGTTGGTCGATCGATTAATGATACTTGCATAGTCTAAGTGTCTAACACTACATGAGTATTGAACTCAGGCGTATATATGGTTAACTAGGGATTGTTTGTTGACTTGTTTTTATGCAGGTTCCCGTTACTTGAAGCTAATCATGGCAGGAGGCCAAGTCTAACTTAGTAACGGTTTGCTTAGCCTTAGCTTTTATTGCATGCTAGGGCTAGATTGATTGTTATTTTGGGTTGTCTGGGTTAGAGTCTAGGTTGCGGGTAGAGGCCGCCAGCTCACTGAGTAACATTAGGTTACTCATCCAACTCCGTTGTCCTTTTTGCAGGTCGCTTTAGGTAAGGATGATCGGATAGCTTGGTGCTGGACGTTAGGACCGCCGGTGTAGATTTTCATGCCTTTTGTAAACGGTATTGTGGATTTGTGTTTAGTTGACTCGATTTGGCATTAGGCCGGGACCGGTCTCGAATTATATCAATGTATGGATATTTCTCGAATAAATAAAGTAATTGTTTTATATGCGCTTCATGAGTACTCTGATATTTGACTAGTCCGGTCTAACACAACGTTAGGTCGTAGTACGGGTTGAAAAGCCTTAGGCCTCGATCTAACGGAAAACGCTAACTCTAGGTACGGGTTGCAAAGCCTTATGCCTTGACGCAGCGGGACGAGTTAGTGGATGAACTGGTGTAGGTCGTGGAGTAAAAGTTTGTGACTCTGACCGGATCGTCCCTAACCCGTCACGTAGCGCTTCCGGACCATGGTGTTGGGTTGGACGGTCAGTCATGTTCTTGTTTGATTGTTGGCTGGCCGGTTGGCTCATTCATCTCTAACCCTGGGTGTTGGATGGTCGATCGGTCATGTTCTTGTTTGATTGTTGGCCGGTTGATCGACCATATGTCTAGGACGGTTCGGGGGTGTTACAGAGGTGGTATCAGAGCATGGTTTCGTCCATGCTTCCGGAACTCATGATTTAATCGGTTTTCAAATATTTTTCGAGTCAAAAAGAGTCACAAAAGGCATTAGGTAAACCGGTCACGTCCAGCTTAGGATTATTGTTTTAGGAATTAGGATTGAGATAGTGGAATCTAGAATTGCTAGGTTGCTTGGGTAGCACTATTAGGTTGCTGGTTAGAATTGCGGTTAGGTTGCATTGTTAGTATTTGCTGGGTTAGTAGATTATGTGATTAATTACTAACTTGCATGTGAAGTGTTCTTTTGAGTTGCAGCGAGTAAGTATGTTTGTTGATCGGAACTTTAAGGGATGAAAACCTTAAAGTGGAGGGAGTTCAAGGCCAAACCCAAACCCGAAGCGAAAGAGGAGAGACAGATTCAGAGAACTGGGCTGTGGTATGGACTGGACAGATGGGAGGAAACAAGACTTCATTGGGGAAGGACTTCATCAGTAATTGGGAAGACAAAGATCGAGAAAGGATTTGAGGAATCTGGACAAGATAGTATCATGGGCAATGAGGGTGTTATGGCAGAGTAAAAGAAAGAGGATGACTCAGTGATCATTCCAGTGATGAGATATGAAGACAATTGTGGAGGCCTTGAAGAGGACACTCAAGGAACTGTGGTGGACAGCGTAAAGAGGTTATGGAGATGAGTGGAGAATGTTGTGAAGACGAGCAATTGCGCAACCAAGAATTCGAGGACGAATTCTATTAAGGGGGGAGAATGTAGAAACCCGTTAAAAAAAATATATATATTATTTAGTGGTCATACCGCGGGCAATGGATGGTCGAAGAATTGATCATGGGTGAAACATAAGCTGCTGGACCATGGTTAGAAAAGTGTTAGATTGATCAGAAGGATGTTTTGGAAGAATCACATTTTTGAAGCACGACGGTTTAGAAGCTCGACGTTTTTGAAGATTGACGTTTCTTCATCGCGAAGTATTCTCGGAATATCTTCGTATCAGTAAAATATTTTTCTGAAGATATTATAAGTTGGAAGCAGGACGGGAATTAAGCAGGACGGGAAGCAAGCACGACGGGATTGAAGCACGACGGGAAAACCCGAAGTTGGGCAAAAACCCTAATTTCGGTATTACGAAATTCTTTGAGGAAGCCGGAGGCTCGGGAAATATTTTTAAAGGATATCAGAAATCATCTGTAGTTTATTAAAAATATTCAGAGAATCAGAATGGGAGCGGAAAAATATTCGGGATTGATCGCGGGTCAGAAATTCACAAGAAGGGTCGAAATCGCGCAAAGAAACCGAGAAGCTCGAGGTGGCTTGATCAGAAGGGATAAGAACGTGGTGGCAACTGTCTAACCAGCTGAGTGTCAAGAGAAGCTCGAGGTGTCGCCGTGCATGGAAGCTGCACATGCAGCTTGACATGTAGGAGCACGAGGTGGATTAGCCAAGCACGAGATGTCGCGACGCATGCAACCGAAGCATGCTGATCGACATGTGTGTGATGCTGTGGCGCCTTGCATGAGCTCCAGTCATGCAGCCTGACATCTGGGAGGAGTGGTGGCGTCCTGCATGTGTCCTGGACATGCAGCCAGCCATGTGGAGCACGAGGTGTCGCCGTGCATGCGTCCGGAGCCATGCGGAGCGACACACGGGCTGCCACCAACCTGAAGCTGATTGGCTGGTGTCTCCTATAAATACCCCACGACCCCAGCTCATTTCTTCACATCCAGACCTGTCCAAACAAAGTTAAAACCTTGAGAGAAAAGTAGAAAAAGAAAGCAAGTGATTCCGAGCTATTTCGAGAGTTTTAGAGAGTTTTCGAGATCAGTTCTTTATTGATTTCGAGTCATCGCCTTGGGAAGGTTCTGTCCAACTGAAGGTCAATCAAGTGAAGATCAGATCAGATGGGAGTCAAGTCAACGTGGCTATAGAGAGAGAGAGAGAAAGGAAGTGATCGATTCTAGAGTATGGTCGATTCTGAAGACCGATACTCCACCGAGAAGGCCAGTTCCGTCCAATCGGTGATTCTCTACGATTGTGACGCGGAAGCTCTGTCCAATTCAATTCGTCCAAGCCAGTCATATTCTATGATGGTCTAGTGGAGGTGCTGCCCAGAGTTAGTTCAGAACCACGGGTTCAGATCAGTCGAAGTTCTGCTCGATACTCCGCGGGAAGTCCGAAGAACTGTCCAGAAGCTAGAGGAGGTTCTGTCCGAGTCCAGATCAGCCTGTCGAGGCCTGTCAACTTCTTCATGGTGAAGCCAAGGTTGTGTCCAAGACAAGATCAGTCCATTCCAGTCCAGTCAAGGCGTCCATTGGGTTTTGGCCAAGTCTTCTCCGATCAACCAGCTGCTTCTCGCCTAGAACACTGTGAGTTGGTTTGTTTGAATTCCACTTGGAATTTAGGGTAGATCGAGTCTGCATATAGATTAGAATGATCACGTTATTGAATGGTAGAGTCCTTAGGGTTATTTTATTTATGGAACCGGACTCAGTTTAGCAAGGGCTAAGCTGAGATGAATGGAATTAAGACTGAGTTAATAACCTGACTAGGACTAGGGCTAGGATGCATCATGTTTTCTATTATTGCGTGTTGATATTGTTGAGTGCAGGTTCCCGTTATCTTTAAAGATAGTTTCTCAGCGGGAGGCTGGACTATCTGGGTAACGGTTTGATTGTGTTGTTTAGTATTGATATTATTGTTTAGTTATTAGTACTAAGGGTCTTAGGCCATATAGGCCGGACTACTGGTACTATGGTTAGTCTTGTGGAGCCGTGTCGAGTTAGGATCTGGAACTTTATCTTTAGGTTAGGTTCTAGATTGAGTTTGTGTTGTGTGAGTGTGCCGACAGTATGTGCGTGACCCGCCCATACTAGGCTTGTGTAGGGGTGATTAGTGTTTCCTCGGCCTCGTACCCAGCGGGTTCAAGGAAACCCCTTATTCGCTGGATCGGGAAGACTCAGAGAGACGGGATCATGGCCTATGGCTGAGTGATTACACGACGGTGTAATGTGGCAGTGACCCGAAGGACTGTGGGCTGTCGCGCGGTGACCCGAAGGACTGTGGGCCGCGGTCGGTTGAAAGTTCCTTCTTCTGGCCTTTGTGGTAGGGAGATAGGATATTGCCGATGGAGAGGAGGAACACGAAGTCACCAGGGCCCAGGTTAGAGTGTTGTGTTAGAGTGTCGTAGAGGGTTATGGAACCATTGAGTTAGTGTAGCACCGATATACGGTGTTACAAGTTAGATCGAGTCGTAGTTACTCATAGTCTTATTATTGTGATTGTGTTTGTGGTTGATTGATTTGCTTGCAGGTTATGACATTAAGTCCTAAGTCTGGTTTAGGTACCGGATTAGGCTTGATGTGTATTTCGTTAGTGTAGGCCTGACGTTGGCCTGTATGTGTTTGAGTGATTGCTTTTGAAGGGTGGTGGATATTAAAGCTATGCGGTATCATTGGTTGGCCGATCATGTTCTTGTTTGATTGTTGGTCGATCGATTAATGATACTTGCATAGTCTAAGTGTCTAACACTACATGAGTATTGAACTCAGGCGTATATATGGTTAACTAGGGATTGTTTGTTGACTTGTTTTTATGCAGGTTCCCGTTACTTGAAGCTAGATCATGGCAGGAGGCCAAGTCTAACTTAGTAACGGTTTGCTTAGCCTTAGCTTTTATTGCATGCTAGGGCTAGATTGATTGTTATTTTGGGTTGTCTGGGTTAGAGTCTAGGTTGCGGGTAGAGGCCGCCAGCTCACTGAGTAACATTAGGTTACTCATCCAACTCCGTTGTCCTTTTTGCAGGTCGCTTTAGGTAAGGATGATCGGATAGCTTGGTGCTGGACGTTAGGACCGCCGGTGTAGATTTTCATGCCTTTTGTAAACGGTATTGTGGATTTGTGTTTAGTTGACTCGATTTGGCATTAGGCCGGGACCGGTCTCGAATTATATCAATGTATGGATATTTCTCGAATAAATAAAGTAATTGTTTTATATGCGCTTCATGAGTACTCTGATATTTGACTAGTCCGGTCTAACACAACGTTAGGTCGTAGTACGGGTTGAAAAGCCTTAGGCCTCGATCTAACGGAAAACGCTAACTCTAGGTACGGGTTGCAAAGCCTTATGCCTTGACGCAGCGGGACGAGTTAGTGGATGAACTGGTCTAGGTCGTGGAGTAAAAGTTTGTGACTCTGACCGGATCGTCCCTAACCCGTCACGTAGCGCTTCCGGACCATGGTGTTGGGTTGGACGGTCAGTCATGTTCTTGTTTGATTGTTGGCTGGCCGGTTGGCTCATTCATCTCTAACCCTGGGTGTTGGACGGTCGATCGGTCATGTTCTTGTTTGATTGTTGGCCGGTTGATCGACCATATGTCTAGGACGGTTCGGGGGTGTTACAATGTGGGTCTAAGCCCTACATGAGGCATATGGCGCCTATCCTACTCACCAACCCAAGGTTGATCGTAAGATATCCCACTTAGCCTTTGCAGCCAGAACAATCCATCCATTGACCATGGATTATGGTTCATACATCAATCATGTTGTACGGATTGCTTTATCCTTAAGGCCTTCGCTATTTCCTTACAATCATGTATTGACCTGTAGGACAACCTATTTCCATCATGTGGGTCCACGCCAAACATAATGCATTTGGTGTCCTTGTGACCATCGAACCACTCGTACCCTTTTCGGTCCCGTTCTGTTCGTACCCTTTCAGTTTCGACCCGTTTGTACCCGTTTGGTCACGAACCATTCACATCCGATGGATCATGATACGTTCGTACCTCTTGGATCACGACACGTTTGTACCTCTTGGATCACAACACGTTCGTACCTCTTGTATCACGACATGATCGCAGATCTTGGATCACGATACATTGCATCCTTGGGATCACGATGCACCCTTTGGTCATTGGTACCCTTTGGTCCTTGTACCCTTTGATACTTGCAACCCTTGGTATCTCGTACCTTTTGGTTACTTGCATCCTTTGGTATCTCACAACCTTTGGTAACTCATGACCCTTGGCAACACGCAACCTTTGGCGACTAGTACCCTTTTGATCAAACCTATCCGCTATGGTTAGCAATCAACGTAACCAACCATGACCCTAGGGTCTATAACGTGGTAATATGGTTAACTATCACGTTCCATATATATATATATCATATAGACATAATAATATAAAGAGTCAGAGATAGAACCACTCACAGCAGCGATAGCCCTTACCGATCGGTCAGTCCGTCTCTCGGCTAACCAACCTTGGACCCTTGGTCCTTGACGCCTATTTCCCTCCAGGAATAGGTATTCCTATTGGCCTTAGTGACTTATAAAAGCCATACTCACCATGAACCGGATCGTGCCCCTTATGGCTTTGATCCTGGATTATGCCCTTCCGGCTTAGATCCTCGTTTCTCATTGGGGGATCCCTTTGTTTAGGACGTATGTATTTTGTCTCAGACATAATGAGACTGAATGAGAATGAATTCATAATCCCTGGACGTCCTCCCGTTTATATATATAACCAAAGTTCATGTGCGAAGAGTCACATCCCTTCGAAGCATCCTTTTGGGACATATCTTGGCCATCGATTACAATCAATGGTCCAGATCGTACCTGTTCATAAATAGAAGGTTTCAGACCTTATAGGCACGTCCAACCCAAGACAAGACCTGGTACCCAAGCCCACGGCCTGCCCACAAGAGTCCAACGACTCATGGACTACATGGCCGGACCTCATGGTCCGCCACTGACCCGGACCAGGACCATCGGCCCAAAACTCGAACAGTCCGTCGAGCTGAGATGAGCTGACTCCCAGCTGCCTCAGCTGAGTGAGATAGTAGTCCAGCTAGTTGAGCTGATTTAACTTGGAACGAGCTAGGCTGAGCTTGACCGAGCTACGTCTAGCTGATCGAGCTTCTCGTAAGCATCGCCCAGCTTCTGTACAGCTTATCCTAGCTGACTTCTTTCTCTTATAAGGTTAAGTCTCAGCATCCTCACGTCCTTAACCTTCTATCTTGGCCATGGAACGCTAGCCTTAAGGTCTTAAGACCGGCTGGTACGTTTCCCTCGAACCATGGCCGTCCCGACAATCCTATCCATGATTGGGGGCGTGATAAGTCTCCACCACTTGAAATGGATTCGTCCTCGAACCCGGTGATGATTATACCTTGTCTTAAGACAAAATATTCCAGCCGAACTTATTCTAGTCTTGATCAGGGAATAGAACAAGCCTGATTCAGAACAACAAAAACCACTTCGATGATCAAATTCCTTTGACCGTCGTTATACAAGTCTCCCTTACTTGATAAGGATTTAACCACAAACAATCCTATCAGGGGGTCCTTCTGGTTTTGCTTATGGCACCCTTACTGGTCTACTTCGACCACAGTCGAGGGTCCATCAAGCATTCATTCAAGTGATACTTGTAATTCCATCCAAAGACATTCCTTGTGTCACTAGACGAACTCTCCAGGTTGCGGTCCTAGTATCCAACAAGTCTATGTCATTCTTTTGAATATCATCTTCTTCAGATTTTATTCTATCTCTGATCATAGTCCACGACTAGATCATAACAAGTCCCTAGGACATGCTGCATACTCGAGCCTTAGTAGATTTGGCCAATCCCCACGCCACTCGATGTACCAGTCAAGTCCTCACGAACTCGTTCCAATCTTTAGGCTGCTCGTCCTACAACGAGTCGTAACAGATTGTTATGGTTCTTTTGTCCTTTATGGACAATAAGGTTCATGACCTCAGCCAGAACGTACTGGATCATCCCCTTAACCAGCCACAACCTTTTCAGGCTTGGCCACATTGCGATCTTAGTCCCTCCAGACTAAAAATGCCTCAGACTTGACCTATGTCCTTCACTGGACTTTGTCATAATTCGATCCTGGTCCATTTATGGACGTGATCGTATTCCGGTCCTGGTCCACTCAGGGACTCGACTGTTTCACCCCAACCATAGGTCCATCTCCGAATAGGTCGTGGCCTGATCCTCATCCCTTACTGGACTTGATCATTCTCTTCTCAACCTTAGGTCAATCTCCCACTTGGTTGTACTGTGACCATGGTCCTCTCTCGGACGTGGTCGACTTCAGCTCGGCCATCTCGGCAGGAGCCATCAGAAACAGACTCTAGGACAGTGGAGCTGCCCCTGGTTCCAGTTCAATCATAAATGGATCCGACCTTTCAGGGGGGACACCCTGTAGCGAGCGGAACACATCTGGGAACTTAGACACCAACGGGTCCTCAGACAGATCTTTCAGATCAACAGAATTTGCCGCGCTCCATAGTGGTAATTGTGGTCAAAAATACTTCACAATCCCGTCTAAGCATCTGATCCACACGGAATGCTGACACCACTACTTTCCTTAAAGCCGGACTCAGACGTTGGATCTCGATACCAATGAGATTCCAGACAGATCAACAGAATTGCTGTGCTCCATAGTTGTAGTTGTGGTAAAAAAATACTTCACAACCCTGTCTATGCATCCGATTCACTTGGACTGCTGACACCCCTTCTTTCCTTAGAGCCGGACTCAGACTCAGACTTTGGTACTGGATTGGGTGAGGTCTAGTCTCCAATTGCACACGAACTTGGTGGCAATCGAGAGTGGCCCAATACTTTCCCAAAGAGATTCATGTATAGGATCATCTCATGATTCTGTAGGCGCGTGGATATTTTTCTCAATCAGATCTACAGGCAGATTTCTTCACTGGATCATCACCGAGATATTTTTCATGAGCCCTAGTGAATGCATTATTTGCCCACCGGCTGCCCTCACTAGTCTCGAATCATCCCAGAACTCAGACAGAACAGACTCTTTCCGACCAGTCCCGGACTCACAAAACTATGTGTAGCCTCTGTTTTTCGAAAAGTATGTGTGTTTCCACACCACAAATCCACTTGTGGAAAATATCTCAGTTCATGACCACACCACAAAGAACGTCCCATAATATCCCTCATGACGTCGCCAATCACTTAATACTTCCACTACCATTAGGTACCTAGATGAGTAGGATTTCGGTTCGATCACATATTTGGAAAACGTCCCATACCATTCTCCAAAGCGTCTTACTATTGCAAATGCTCACACCATCCACAACAGCAATTATAATATACTACAATCCCCATCATACTAAGATACTTAACATCATGTTCTTCCAATGATTGGAACAAACACCCTGAGTTTCCTCATTCTTTCTTTGGATGGATTCAGATTGAAATTGATTCATTCCATCTGACTCGATTAATGGAAACCTACCTTGACTTATACCGAGTCCTAACTGATCCATCTGATCAGAAGTCCACTCGTGTACTGGTCATGTAGTGTCTCCCTTGAGTCAGATTTTAATATTGCATATGCTTTACTTATTATGAACGACCATCAAGGGATAACACTTTACTTCAGTAGAATGCTGCACGTTTATTTCAACCCAAGCCACTCTGTGGTCCATGTTACTTCCCTTTTTCAGGTCATCCATAAACAAGTCTTGCATTGCTTCCATCCCTTCCAACCCGTCTATTACTTCGAAATACTAGATATACCAACCTTTCTGTTTTTAGGTTCTTGCCCTTGGAAAACGTATCTTGGCTAAGCCGGTTCATCTTAGAATTCCCACATTCACAAGCATGATACCTTAGCTTTCCTCAACTCTTTCTTGGCTCACCCAAACTAAGGTTTCATAGTCATCATAGTTTTGGAAATAATTTCGGTATGAAACTCATAATCTTAGAGCGTTGTCCTAAACAGGATCAAGCATGCTCTGATACCAACTTGTAATAGCCCGATCCGGCCGACAAGACCGTGGTCGAAGCCTTACATCGCTCGGTCCACTTCCTGGCCGAACCTCTTAATTTTTGCCCTTTATTTATGATATCGCCTAAAGGCAAGGGCTAACTTAAACCTTATCTAAAGTCTTCCCTAATCATTAATAGGTTAGATCTTTTCAACAGATACGCAGCGGATAATTCTCTAGTTAACCATTGGTCTAAAACAAATCTAACACTTGTCTGGTCGAATCACCTTAGCCTTGGTCAGCTTACTCAACTACCAATTAGCTTAAAGGTCAATCCTAAACCCAAACCAAGCCATACGATTCTGAAGTTCCATTCCCCTAAACCATTCTATCTAGATCAACATAAGTAAATGCTAGATTATACCTTTGCCACATCTATGGAGCTTATTAGCTCATCGGTCCTCCATTGACTCAAATTTCTCTTGCTTGACAGCTGAACCCCGATCACTCAATGATCTTACTTAAGGTTCTTATCGTGACTCCTGCATCAAACAACTCCCATAGGTACTTAGTCATTAAACCAACCATCCCCACATACATAAATAACCTTTGAGAAGTCTTTGAAAGGACAAGGGTTTGCATATGGCCTTTCTCGGCTCATGCACAATCCGAAATCCTTTTGCCTTATAGGCAATAGTACCAAGTCCATCTTCCGGACTGACAAAGCTCATTAGATCCTAAGTCAATCAACCAACCATCCTCACATGACTTGGAACTGATGAGTCTTCATCCGGCCTGACCGGCCTTGGGACTTAACCCAGACAACATATATGATTTGTTCATACCAACCGATGCATTAATTAATCAGGTTAGGACTGACACCTTGAACCATCATTCAGAGGTAAGGTCGTCCATACTCAATCATGATCAGATCTTACACGGCCTTCCTTGAAACACTTAGGCTCAGTATCTATGGTCTACGACACATAGTACTAGCCACACACTTCGTCATGACTCTTAGCCAATCTCGAAGCTATTAACACCAACGTTGATATCTAGAAGCATCACATCAATACTCTTACTCCAGCAACGTGACTATCCAAACTAGTGTTCGGCCATCGAACCATTGCCATGAAACATGATCCGACCACTAGACTTGATAAGCCATCGTCCACTTAGCATGTACTGATATAACCGGCCTTCCATTGCCATCATGTGGGTCTATGCCCTACATGAGGCATATGGCGCCTATCTTACTCACCAACCAAAGGTTGATCGTAAGATATCCCACTTAGCCTTTGCGGCCAGAACCGTCATCCATTGACCATGGATTATGGTTCATACATCAATCATTTGTACGTATTGCACTAGCCTTAAGGCCTTCGCTATTTCCTTACACTCATGTATTGACCTGTAGGACAACCTATTGCCATCATGTGGGTCCACGCCCAACATAATGCATTTGGTGTCCTTGTGACCATTGAACCACTCGTACCCTTTTCGGTCCCGTTCCGTTCGTACCCTTTCAGTCCCAACCCGTTTGTACCCTTTCGGTCACGAACCGTTCACATCCGATGGATCATGATACGTTCGTACCTCTTGGATCACGACACGTTCGTACCTCTTGGATCACGACACGTTCGTACCTCTTGGATCACGACATGATCTTTGGCAACACGCAACCTTGGATCACGATGCACCCTTTGGTCCTCGTACCCTTTGATACTTGCAACCATTGGTATCTCGTACCTTTTGGTTACTTGCATCCTTTGCTATCTCACAACCTTTGGTAACTCAAGACCCTTGGCAACACGCAACCTTTGGCGACTAGTACCCTTTTGATCCAACCTATCCGCTATGGTTAGCAATCAACGTAACCAACCATGACCCCATGGTCTATGACGTGGTAATATGGTTAACTATCACGTTCCATATATATATATCATATAGACATAATAATATAAAGAGACAGAGATAGAACCACTCACAGCCGCTGTAGCCCTTACCAATTGGTCAGTCGGTCTCTCGGCTAACCACCCTTGGTCCTTGGCGCCTATTTCCGTCCAGGAATAGGTCTTCCTAATGGCCTTAGTGACTTATAAAAGCCACGGCTAGAAGCCATACTCACCATGAACCGGATAGTGCCCTTATGGTTTTGATCCCGGATTCTGCCCTTCCGGCTTGGATCCTCGTTTCTCATTGGGGGATCCCTTTGTTTAGGACGTGTGTCCTTTGTCTCAGACAGAATGAGACTGAATGAAAATGAATTCATAATCCCTGGAAGTCCTCCCCTTTATATAGAGAACCAAAGGTCATGTGCGAAGAGTCACATCCCTTCGAAGCATCTTTTTGGGACAGAAGTTGGCCATCGATTACAATCAACGGTCCAGATCGTACCTGTTCAGAAATAGAAGGTCCCAGACCTTATAGGCACGTCCAACCCAAGCCAAGACCTGGTAACGAAGCCCACGGCCTGCCCACAAGAGCCCAACGACTCATGGACTACATGGCCGGACCTCATGGCCCGCCACTGACCCGGACCCGGACCATCGGCCTAAAACTCGAACAGTCCGTCGAGCTGAGATAAGCTGACTCCCAGCTGCCTCAGCTGAGTGAGCTAGTAGTCCAGCTAGTTGAGCTGATTTAACTTGGAACGAGCTAGGCTGAGCTTGATTGAGCTACGTCTAGCTGATCGAGCTTCTTGTAAGCATCGCCCAGCTTCTGTACAGCTTATCCTTGCTGGCTTCTTTTTCTTATAAGGTTAAGTCTCAGCATCCTGCCGTCCTTAACCTTCTATCTTGGCCATGGAACGCTAGCCTTTAAGGTCTTAAGACCTGCTGGTACGTTTCCCTCGAACCATGGCCGTCCCGAAAATCCTATCCAGGATTAGGGGCGTGACAGGTGGTTTGCCGTCTGCGACGTTGCGAGAAGTCCACTAAACCATATCATTTAGAAGAAGAAGAAGTCGTAAAAAGGTTTCCGTAGGTGAACCTGCAGAAGGATCATTGTCGTACCCTGGAAACAGAATGACCTGAGAACGATGAAACATCACTCTCGGTAGGCCGGTTTCTTACTGTGCCTGCCGATTCTGTGCTTATGCGTTCATCCATGCCCAAGACTTCAGTTTTTGTTGGATCGTACGCATAGCTTCCGGATATCACCAAAGCCCGGCATGAAAAGTGTCAAGGAATATGTAACTAAACAGCCTGCTTTTGCCAACCCGGAGACGGTGTTTGTTCGGAAGTAATGCTGCAATGTAAAGTCTAAAACGACTCTCGATAATGGATATCTCGGCTCTCGCATCGATGAAGAACGTAGCAAAATGCGATACTTGGTGTGAATTGCAGAATCCCGTGAACCATCGAGTCTTTGAACGCAAGTTGCGCCCCAACCCTTCTAGCCGAGGGCACGTCTGCCTGGGTGTCACAAATCTTCATCCCCCCATCCTCTCGAGGATAGGGGACGGAAGCTGATCTCCTGTGTGTTACCGCACGTGGTTGGCAAAAATCTGAGCTAAGGATGCCAGGAGCATCTTGACATGCGGTGGTGAATTCAATTCTCGTCATATAGTCAGACGTTCTTGTCCAAAAGCTCTTGATGACCCAGAGTCCTCAACGTGACCCCAGGTCAGGCGGGATCACCCGCTGAGTTTAAGCATATCAATAAGCGGAGGAAAAGAAACTAACAAGGATTTCCTTAGTAACGGCGAGCGAACCGGGAATAGCCCATCTTGAAAGTCGGACGTTTTTGGCGTTCGAATTGTAGTCTGGAGAAGCGTCCTCAGCGGCGGGTCAGGCCCAAGTTCCCTGGAAAGGGGCGCCAGAGAGGGTGAGATCCCCGTCGTGCCCAGACCCTATCGCACCACGAGGCACTATCTACGAGTCGGGTTGTTTGGGAATGCAGACCCAATCGAGCGGTAAATTCCGTCCAAGGCTAAATGTGGGCGAGAGACCGATAGCAAACAAGTACCACGAGGTAAAGATGAAAAGGACTTTGAAAAGAGAGTCAAAGAGTGCTTGAAATTGTCGGGAGGGAAGCGGATGGGGGCCGGCGATTCGTCCCGTTCGGATGCGGAACGGAGCAATCCAGTCCGCCAATCGATTCGGGCCATGGACCAATGCAGATTAAGGTGGTGACCTAAGCCCAGGCTTTTGTTACGCCCACGGAGACGTCACTGCCTTAATCGTGGTCTGCAGCACGCGCCTCACGGCGTGTCTTGGCATCTGCGTGCTCAGGGCGTCGACATGTGGGCTCCCCATTAGACCCATCTTGAAACATGGGAATTTAATTGCGCAAAACACTCTTCGAGATGTGACATGTGATCTTTTGCTTTGAGGGATTTGACGAGCATGTCGTCGATATAAACCTCCATCATTTTTCCGAGTTGTTTGGAGAACATTCGGTTTACGAGTCGTTGGTAAGTTGCGCCGGCGTTTTTGAGGCTGAAGGACATTACCTTATAGCAATAAGTTCCGCGATCGGTAATGAACGCAGTCTTCTCGCGATCGTCGGGATTCATCCTAATTTGATTATAACCTGAGAAGGCATCCATGAAGGATAAAAGTTCATTGCCCGCTGTTGCTTCTACCAATCGATCGATATGTGGTAGAGGGAAGCTATCCTTTGGACATGCTTTGTTTAGGTCGGTAAAATCCACGCAAACTCGCCACTTCCCGTTCTTCTTTTTTATTACTACAGGGTTGGCGGGCCAGTCTGGGTATCTTACTTCTGTTATCGACCCAACCTTAAGCAATTTTTCGACCTCATCGTTTACTGCAGCAGCACGTTCGGGTCCTAGCTTCCGTCTTTTTTGTTTGACGGGTTTGAATGCTGGATCGATATTCAGCTCGTGACATGTTATGTTAATGTCGATTCCCGGCATATCTTCCGCAGCCCAAGCGAAAGTATTGAGGTTCTTTTTAAGACAAGCTACGAGTTCTGTCCTTAAAGGCTCGCAGAGATTGGCTCCAATCTCGATGCAGCATTCCGGGAAGGCTTCGTCGAGACAGATCGTTACCACGGGTTCGCAAGTTGGCTCGCGTTTTTCGTCTAGTGCTGCGATGCCGCGAGATTGCCAGAAAAGTTCCGCTGAATCCTGACCTCGCGTATCTTTTCTGGAGGTCTTTTTCTTCACTTTTCTAGGAGTGATCTCGAGGATCGGTCTCTTTCGTTTTAGTTCTGCGGCAAAACAAACCTGTGAAACTCTCGGACTTCCCCATATTACCTCGACCCCGTTAGGGGTCTGGAACTTGAGGCAAAGATGGTACGTTGATGGGATTGCGCGCATGGCGTTCAGCCATGGCGTTCCCATGATAACGTTGTAAGATGCGGGACGGTCAACGACTAGGAACTCTGTGACGTTCGTCACGGTTCAGGCTTTGACAGCGAGATTAATCGATCCATAGGCCATGGTTGTTTCCCCCGAAAGTCCCAGCAGTGGGCTTGGGCATTTCGTGACTTTGGATTGATTGATCCCCATCTTTTCGAGAGTGTCTTCGAAGATGATATCGGCCGAACTTCCGGTATCGATTGTGGGAACCGAAATTCACACTGTCGATTTCTGTTTAAATAAGGAAACTAGGAAAACCCTAATTTCCCAGAGGACCCGGATATCTGTTAATTACACACGTCAAGCAATCAGAATACGAGAATAACAACGATAAAAATAAGAAATCGAAAAGAGAGCAAAGTAGATCTTTATTCCGAATCTGCGTATGAGCGTTACAACAAGGTATAAGCCTGGGCTCGAGAGCTGTCGGCGAGATTCCTAGTTCTAGCAACCCTAAGACGGCTAAACCTAATTGAGTCGCAGCTCGAAATAACAAAAACGGAAAATTGCCTAAATTGCTCTAAGTGCTAAGTTTGCTCTGAAAAAAGCTCTCTCTCTGCTCCTCGCCTAGGACTCCTTATATACTAGCTCCAAGGTCGGTTTATGCTTTTACTCTTCTGCCCTTAAGCCGTCATAGCATAAAAATGGAGATATTCCATTTTTCCCGATCTTCACAATTATCTTCAAAACTTCCGTATTTATCCGCGGAAACTTGACATTTATCCTTCCTCGTGGGCCAAGCGTGAACCATGCTGTGGTTCACGGGCTTTTGGTTAGGAAAAATCGTAGGATGGGCCTCGAGTCGTGTTTTAGGTCCCTTTGGGCCGTCTTCCGACTCGACACGTTTACTACGAGTTTTCCGCGGTTTCTAATCCGCGAAGTCTGATCGATGAATTAGAATAGCGGGAAACATGGACTGAGCTTGCTACGGTCTTCGGGAGATAGCATTCGAAGGTTTGACGAGAATGCAAATACTGGTGTCGTATCATTGTTCGGAAAGGTTCAATCGCTACACAGCGACCGAACTTTGGCTCGAGCCCGGTCGCTACGTAGCGACCGAGCGGGACGAGTGCTTGGTCGCTACGTAGCGAACGAGCTTTTGCTCGAGCTCGGTCGCTACGTAGCGACCGAGCGGGACGATCGCTCGGTCGCTACGTAGCGACTGAGCTTTGGCTCGAGCTCGGTCGCTACGTAGCGACCGAGCGGGACGATCGCTCGGTCGCTACGTAGCGACCGAGCAGGACGATCGCTCGGTCGCTACGTAGCGACCGAGCGGGTAGCGACCGAGCTTTGACTCGAGCTCGGTCGCTACGTAGCGACCGAGCGGGACGGTCGCTCGGTCGCTACGTAGCGACCGAGCTTTGGTTCAGGTTTGGTTGCTGCATAGCGATCAGACGGCGTGTATGCGTGGTGACCGAGCTTGGTTTGTTCGGTTTGAATCCCAAAAGATACTTCTTCGTAAAAACTTCGTATTGGTTATTTTTACGAAAATTACATCTCTACTTTTACTATCTCTTTCGGAAATACGATCTCCGAGGATTTTCGGGTGGTAATTCCTTCGTAACCGTTTTTGACCCCAACATCGATTAGTACCCTAGCGACGTCGATATCTCTAATCGTCAACTCGATAACAAGGAGATCGTTTCGAGGTTTGGCTCGATCGATCGTTGATCCCCCCTTGAGTGAGATGACATTCGCGCACGTCGAATCTTGCATACCGTTCCTGATCGTTGGGTGGCTTTTGCGGGTTAGATTGATCCGTATGTCCCCCTCCTTCTAGCGCCAAACTGTGGGAACCGAAATTCGCACTGTCGATTTCCGTTTAAATAAGGAAACTAGGAAAACCCTAATTTCCCGGAGGACCCGGATATCTGCTAATTACCACACGTCAAGCAATCAGAACACGAGAATAACAACGATAAAGTATAAGAAATCGAAAAAGAGAGCAAAGAAGATCTTATTTCCGAATTTGCGTATGAGCGTTTACAACAAGGTACAGGCCTGGGCTCGAGAGCTTTCGGCGAGATTCCTAGTTCTAGGAACCCTAAGACGGCTAAACCTAATTGAGTCGCAGCTCGAAATAACAAAAACGGAAAAATGCCTAAATTGCTCTAAGTGCTTAGTTTGCTCTGAAAAAGTCCTCCCCCATGCTCCTCGCCTAGGACTCCTTATATACTAGCTCCAAGGTTGGTTTACGCTTTTACTCTTCTGCCCTTAAGCCGTCATAGCATAAAAATGGAGATATTCATTTTTTCCCGATCTTCACAATTATCTTCAAAACTTCCGTATTTATCCGCGGAAACTTGACATTTATCCTTCCTTGTGGACCAAGCGTAAACCGTGCTGTGGTTTACGGGCTTTTGGTTAAGAAATCGTAGGATGGGCCTCGAGTCGTGTTTTAGGTCCCTTTGGGCCGTCTTCCGACTCGACACGTTTAGTACGAGTTCTTTCGATAAAGAACGAACTTTCCGCGGTTTTTAATTCGCAAAGTCCGATCAATGATCTAGAATAGCGGAAAGCATGAACTGAGCTTGCTACGGTCTTCGGGAGATAGCTTTTGATGGTTTGACGAGAATGCATGGACTGGTGTCGTATCGATGTTCGGAAGAGCTCGATCGCTATGCAACGACCGAACTTTGGTTCAAGCCCGGTCGCTACGTAGCGACCGAGCTTTGGCTCGAGCTTGGTCGCTACATAGCGACCGAGCGGGACGGACGCTCGGAAGTGGCCACGACCTGTTTTGAGTTTCCGTCGGACTTCTCGATTCTTTCTTTCGTAAAGCTTTTTCGTAAGAGAGAATCTATTTCGAAAAGTATTCATCGGGGAAATTCTTCTTTTCTTCCTCGGACGTTTTGAATGTTAAATTTGTCGCAACCGTTTTTGACCCCAACAAGAACTTGGTGGCAACCACCATTAAGTTTTGATTCATGGAAGCCTGTCCAATCTTGGTCACTGATCCTGCAGTGGAAGCAGACTTTGACTCAAGAGAGAAAATTAGATAGAGAGAAACTAGGAACTAACTTTTACCTGCAGATCCAGATACTTGTCTGAAATCCTTGCATCCTATGATCGATACACCCAAGGTAAAGCATTTACTTTATATTTATGCTAAGAAATGAAATCAGTAGAGGGGATGTCAGACGTGAATTGATGAGTTGTGTTATGTTAGAAATTGTTGCTAAGCTAGGATATTGCATAGTGTGCTTCTGTGATTAGGACTTTTTAAATGTGGTTGCAAAATTGTTGAGGATGAGATTTCTTGCTTTAAAATCTTAAGTCCCTAATATTTTCAAACCTCTTTCAGAAAGACTGCCTGTATGTTTTGCTTGAGGACAAGCAAAAGGGTAAGTCTGGGGGAGTTGATATACCTTGGATTTGACCCGTTTTCATCCATGGTATATAGGTGTTTTACTATATATATATATATATATATCTATGT
This sequence comes from Brassica napus, assembly GCF_020379485.1. NCBI lineage: Eukaryota > Viridiplantae > Streptophyta > Magnoliopsida > Brassicales > Brassicaceae > Brassica > Brassica napus. Next base: position 34,043 of record NW_026017014.1, on the reverse strand, counting down.
TTTCTACTCTTCTAGGTATGTTTTCAGGTTCAGGTGCATTTCGGAGTAAAGCTATGACTTTAGAGCATTTTGGAGCTGAAAGGACATTTCACCCGAGCTGACCACGTAGAGGTCAACGAGAGGAAGAACAATCGATCGATGCGCATCAGTGCTATCGATCAACACCAGGAGATGCCTCGACAGATGAAGATTAATATCGATCGATGTACACAAGTACCATCGATCGATGTCGAGACATCAGACACGCGACATTTTGGATTCAGCAGACTTAAAACCCAAGGCCAAGCCAAATTACGAAAATGCCCTGACGAGTTTTTAACCTAGTAGATTATATACTGCCTAAGTGTTTTGACGGAAGAGAGACTTTTTTTTGTTATAAGTTTTACTTTGATTGAAACTCCTTGTTATCATTTCTTTTCATCTATACTATGAGTTTCTATTTCTTCATTGTTATGAATTGCTTTGCTATGTCTGAGTAGTTCAATTATTAGATCTAGGGTTCAGAGAGGTTTGTGGGATTAGCCCCAAACTATAGATCTGCCTTGTTGTGATATTCATGATAGATTTGTATTCATTGCTTGTTTTAGCCTTGCTAACTAGAACTTGATCATAGGATTGCAGATTCAAGCACCCTCTTTATCCCATCCTGACATCTATCTATCATATTAGGACTGCTAGAGAGGGCTAACCGCCAATTTAGTATCTTAGTAGGGCATATCATACTCGCGCATAGGCCCGTCGATCGATGTCCTCAACTGACTATCGATCGACGTTGGCAAAGGTGTATCAGTCGACGTCCCAATAGGACCATCGATCGACACTCTTTCGTTGTCGACATACTAACCGTTGAGACACGAGATCTAGCCTGTTAACTAGTGAAACATGCGATAGCTGATCACTGAGTTAAGCGATAGAGCTCTAATATATCATGCATGCAACAAATATGCATCTATAGGTATTATAATCTCCAACACCTGAATAGTGGCCCTGCATCTAATATCATTTCCAACCAAGTTACATTTACTAGTTACTTCGCTTGTTACTATTGCTATTTCATTTAAACATTTACAAACTCTTAGAATTAATAAACACTAGATTTAATTGTTCCCTAGCTCCTTGTGGATTCGATCCCTAAGTACTACATCTGAACCTCTTTTGATGAGAGTAACACTCCTTAGGGTAATTTGAGTGGTATCAACCAGCATGCTGATATGTGTACTGATGGACAGCCACGGACATCCTGTGTGTGCTGACGGACACACACAGACAGCCACAGACGTCCTGTGTGTGCTGACGGACAGCCACAGACGTCCTGTGTGTGCTGGCGGACACCCACAGACGTCCTGTGTGTACTGAACCGACAGCCCACGTGGGCCAAAATCACCCAAACAGTCCACGGGAAGAGCCAGTGGGCTCAGTCCAAGGTCCAACGTGCTGATATGTGTACTGATGGACAGCCACGGACATCCTGTGTGTGCTGACGGACATAGACGGACACAAACGGACACACACAGACAGCTACAGACGTCCTGTGTGTGCTGGCAGACACCCACTGAAGGACCCTAAGATCGGATTGCCCTCGACTGGATTCGTTTGGATTTGAACTCCGGAAAGGAGAACTGATGGAGTGAAGGGTCGCACAAGGGTTGCGGATGTTCCCTTGATATTCCCGGCTTCAATGGCGCTTGATATGACTCACAAGTCCGCCAAGGAAGATCTCGAACTGGTTGCTTGATATGACTCACAAGACCAACTAGTTGAGAAGTGAATTGCTCGAATATGACACACGAAGACAATCGAAAACAAGTTCTAAAGAGAACAGAGAGTTTAAACTCAGAAACTTAATCCAAAATGATCTGATTTTATTCATGAAATGAAACACTTATTTATAGTACAAGTAGGAGACAAAGGGGCTACTTGACTAGAAGTTTGAAAGACAAATAAAATTAAAAACATTTGACTAGAATTTTGAAAGACAAAGAAGAAAGACTCTTCAATTTGCGGCCTGGTCAAAGTGACCCTTTGGCTGGCTTGTGTTTGACTGGTTGAACCGCAGCAAGGAGCAGGACGGTCGCGGGCCGGTCCGTCTATTTCGACTTGTCCGTTTCCTGAACCATCTTCGACCATAATCGTCCGAAGTCTTCTGAAAGATGAAGAATCTGTGCCTTAGAGAGATTCGGATGATCAAAGTGCATGAACTGATCAAATGGATCGATCAGTTCGTCAATACGGTCGGTATGTTCCAAACGGGCGAGAAGAGAGAAGTCGCGTCCAGTTCCTTGTACGACTCGGCCTAAGTTGCTTCTGGCTTGACCGTCCGTCTGAGATTGGCGAGTTGTCCGGGAGAGAGATGATATGGTACGGTCAGTTTGGTCGAACGGTCGAGGATTCAGTCTAAGCTCTTGTCCGTCCATCCGTGGATCGATCCGGTACACAGCACGGCCTTGCTGACTGGTTCGGCTGGGATGATGAACCTCGGTTGGAATGTCCTGATCTACCTGATGGTCGGGTTCCTCGGAATGAGGCACATCACCCACGGATGTCCTGTGTGTACTGAACAGACAGCCCACGTGGGCCAAAATCACCCAAACAGTCCACGGGAAGGGTCAGCGTGCTGAGCCCAAGGACCAACATGCCGATATGTGTACTGATGGACAGCCACGGACGTCCTGTGTTTGCTGACGGACACACACGGAAACACACGGACAGCCACACACGTCTTGTGTGTGCTGACGGACACACACGGACGTTCCGTGTGTGCTGACGGACACCCACGGACGTCTTGTGTGTGCTGACGGACACACACGGACACACACAGACAGCCACGGACATCCTGTGTGTGCTAACGGACAGCCACGGACAGCCACGGGAAGGGTCAGTGTGCAGAGTCCAAGGACCAACAGGATGATATGTGTACTGATGGACAGCCACGGACGTCCTGTGTTTGCCGACGGAGACACACGGACAGCCACGGACGTCCTGGTTGTGCTGACGGACACACACGGACATCCTGTGTGTGCTGACAAACACCCACGGACGTCCTGTGTATACTGAACAGACAGCCCATGTGGGCCAAAATCACCCGAACAGTCCACGGGAAGGGCCAGCGTGATGAGTCCAAGGACCAGGGTGCTGATATGTGTACTGATGGACAGCCACAGACGTCCTGTGTGTGCTGACGGACACACACAGACACACACAGACACACACGGACAGCCACGGACGTCCTGTGTGTGCTGACGGACAGCCACGGACGTCCTGTGTGTGCTGGCGGACACCCACGGACGTCCTTTATGTACTGAACAGACAGCCCACGTGGGCCAAAATCACTCAAACAGTCCACAGGAAGGGCCAGCGTGCTGAGTATAAGGACCAGCGTGCTGATATGTGTACTGATGGATAGCCACGTACGTCCTGTGTGTGCTGACAGACACACGGGGACAGCCACAGATGTCCTGTGTGTGCTGACGGACAGACACAGACGTCCTGTGTGTGCCGACGGACACCCACATATGTTCTGTGTGTACTGAACAGACAGTCCACGTGGGCCAAAATCACCCAAACAGTCCACGGGAAGGGCCAGCGGGCTGAGTCCAATGTCCAACGTGCTGATATGTGTACTGATGGACAGCCACGGACGTCCTGTGTGTGCTGACGGACATAGACGGACACATGCGGACACACACAGACAGCTACGGACGTCCTGTGTGTGTGCTGGCGGACCCCCAAGGACGTCCTGTGTGTACTGAACATACAGCCCACGTGGGCCAAAATAACCCGAACAGTCCATGGGAAGTGTCAGCTTGCTGAGCCCAAGGACCAACGTGCCGATTTGTGTACTGATATACAGCCATGGACGTCCTGTGTGTGCTGACAGACACACACGGAAACACACGGACAGCCACAGACGTCCTGTGTGTGCTAACGGACACACACGAACGTCCTGTGTGTGCTGACGGACACCCACAGACGTCTTGTGTGTGCTGACGGACACACACGAACACACACAGACAGCTACGGACATCATGTGTGTGCTAACAGACAGCCACGAACAGCCACGGGAAGGGTCAGCGTGCTGAGTCCAAGGACCAACAGGCTGATATGTGTACTGATGGACAGCCACAGACGTCATGTGTGTGCCGTTGGACACACACAAACACACACGGACAGCCATAGACGTCCTGTTTGTGCTGACGGACAGCCATGAACGTCATGTGTGTGCTGGCTGACACCCACAGACGTCCTGTGTGTACTGAACAGACCGCCCACGTGGGCCAAAATCACCCAAACAGTCCACGGGAAGGGTCAACGTGCTGAGTCCAAGGACCAACGTGCTGATATGTGTACTGATGGACCAACACGGACGTCCTGTGTGTGCTGACGGACACCCACAGACGTCTTGTGTGTGCTGACGGACACACATGGACACACACGGACAGCCACAGACATCCTGTGTGTGCTAACGGACAGCCACGGACAGCCATGGGAAAGGTCAGTGTGCTGAGTCCAAGGACCAACAGGCTGATATGTGTACGACGGACGTCATGTGTGTGCCGACGGACACAGACGGACAGCCACAGACGTCATGGTTGTGCTGACGAACACACACGGACATCCTGTGTGTGCTGACAGACACCCACAGACGTCCTGTGTGTACTGAACAGACAGCCCATGTGGGCCAAAATCACCCGAACAGTCCACGGGAAGGGCCAGCGTGATGAGTCCAAGGACCAGCGTGCTGATATGTGTACTGATGGACAGCCACAGACGTCCTGTGTGTGCTGACGGACACACACAGACACACACAGACACACACGGACAGCCACGGATGTCCTGTGTGTGCGGACGGACAGCCACGGACATCCTGTGTGTGCTGGCGGACACCCACAGACATCCTTTGTGTACTGAACAGACAGCCCACGTGGGCCAAAATCACTCAAACATTCCACAGGAAGGGCCAGCGTGCTGAGTTCAAGGACCAGCGTGCTGATATGTGTACTGATGGACAGCCAGGACGTCCTGTGTGTGCTGACAGACACACGGGGACAGCCACAAATGTCCTGTGTGTGCTGACGGACAGCCACAGACTTCCTGTGTTTGCCGACTGACACCCACATACGTTCTGTGTGTACTGAACAGACAGCCCACGTGGGCCAAAATAACCCAAACAGTCCACGGGAAAGGCCAGCGGGCTGAGTCCAAGGTCCACAAGCTGATATGTGTACTGATGGACAGCCACGGACGTCCTGTGTGTGCTGACAGACATAGACGGACACAAACGGACACACACGGACAGCTACAGACGTCCTATGTGTGCTGGCGGACACCCTCAGACGTCCTGTGTGTACTGAACAGACAGCCCACGTGGGCCAAAATCACCCGAACAGTCCATGGGAAGGGTCAGCTTGCTGAGCCCAAGGACCAACGTGCCGATATGTGTACTGATGGACAGCCACGGACGTCCTGTGTGTGCTGACGGACACACACAGAAACACACGGACAGCCACAGACGTCTTGTGTGTGCTGTCGGACACACACGGATGTCCTGTGTGTGCTGACGGACACCCACAGACGTCTTGTGTGTGCTGACGGACACATACGGACACACACGGACAGCCACGGACACCCTGTGTGTGCTAACAGACAGCCACGAACAGTCACGGGAAGGGTCAGCGTGCTGAGTCCAAGGACCAACAGGCTGATATGTGTACTGATGGACAGCCATGGACGTCCTGTGTGTGCCGTTGGACACACACAGACACACACGGACAGCCATAGACGTCCTGTTTGTGCTGACGGACAGCCACGGACGTCCTGTGTGTGCTGGCTGACATCCACAGACGTCCTGTGTGTACTGAACAGACTGCCCACGTGGGCCAAAATCACCCGAACAGTCCACGGGAAGGGTCAGCGTGCTGAGTCCAAGGACCAACGTGCTGATATGTGTACTGATGGACTGACACGGACGTCCTATGTGTGCTGACGGACACCCACAGACGTCTTGTGTGTGCTGACGGACACACACGGACACACATGGACAGCCACGGACATCCTCTGTGTGCTAACGGACAGCCACTGACAGCCACGGGAAGGGTCAGTGTGCTGAGTCCAAGGACCAACAGGCTGATATGTGTACCTATGGACAGCCACGGACGTCCTGTGTGTGCCGACGGACACACACGGACAGCCACGGACGTCCTCGTTGTGCTGACGAACACACACAGACATCCTGTGTGTGCTGACGGACACCCACGGACGTCCTGTGTGTACTGAACAGACAGCCCATGTGGGCCAAAATCACCCGAACAGTCCACGGGAAGGGCCAGCGTGATGAGTCCAAGGACCAGCGTGCTGATATAGGTACTGATGGCCAGCCACAGACGTCCTGTGTGTGCTGACGGACACACACAGACACACACAGACACTTACGGACAGCCACAGACGTCCTGTGTGTGCGGACGGACAGCCACGGACGTCTTGTGTGTGCTGGCGGACACCCACGGACGTCCTTTGTGTACTGAACAGACAGCCCACGTGGGCCAAAATCACTCAAACAGTCCACAGGAAGGGCCAGCGTGCTGAGTTCAAGGACCAGCGTGCTGAGTTCAAGGACCAGCGTGCTGATATGTGTACTGATGGACAGCCACGGACGTCCTGTGTGTGCTGACGGACACACGGGGACAGCCACAGATGTCCTGTGTGTGCTGACGGACAGCCACAGACGTCCTGTGTGTGCCGACGGACACCCACAAACGTTATGTGTGTATTGAACAGACAGCCCACGTGGGCCAAAATCAACCAAACAGTCCACGGGAAGGGCCAGCGGGCTGAGTCCAAGGTCCAACGTGCTGATATGTGTACTGATGGACAGCCACAGACGTCCTGTGTGTGCTGACGGACATAGACGGACACAAACAGACACACACGGACAGCTACGGACGTCCTGTGTGTGCTGGCGGACACCCACGGACGTCCTGTGTGTACTTAACAGACAGCCCACGTGGGCCAAAATCACCCGAACAGTCCATGGGAAGGGTCAGCTTGCTGAGCCCAAGGACCAACGTGCCGATATGTGTACTGATGGACAGCCACGGACGTCCTGTGTGTGCTGACGGACACACACGGAAACACACGGACAGCCACAGACGTCTTGTGTGTGCTGACGGACACACACAGACGTCCTGTGTGTGCTGACGGACACCCACAGACATCTTGTGTGTGTTGACAAACACACACGGACGTCCTGTGTGTGTTGACGGACACCCACAAACGTCTTGTGTGCGCTGACGGACACATACGGACACACACTGACAGCCACCGACATCCTGTGTGTGCTAACAGACAGCCACGAACAGCCACGGGAAGGGTCAGCGTGCTGAGTCCAAGGACCAACAGGCTGATATGTGTACTGATGGACAGCCACGGACGTCATGTGTGTGCCGTTGGACACACACAGACACACACGAACAGCCATAGACGTCCTGTTTGTGATGACGGACAGCCACGGACGTCCTGTGTGTGCTGGCTGACACCCACAGACGTCCTGTGTGTACTGAACAGACAGCCCACGTGTGCCAAAATCACCCAAACAGTCCACGGGAAGGGCCAGCGTGCTGAGTCCAAGGACCAACGTGCTGAAATGTGTACTGATGGACAGCCACAGACGTTCTGTGTGTGCTGACGGACTCAGTTGGACACACGGGCAGCCACGGACGTCCTGTGTGTGCTGGCAGACACCCACGGACGTCCTGTGTTGATGTGGTCATCAGATAAGCAACTGAACCGGAGGTCAACCCAAAGCCCTACTCAACCAGCCAAGGCGCAAACCAAGACATACGTGCACTAAAAATGCCATATCTTACAAACCAGGAGGGTTTAAATCAGGAGGCTAATTTATATGGATTCTACACTCAAGAAGGAGTCCAGTTCAATTGGAATTGGGCCAAAATATTCACAGAGCAAGAAGTTATGAATTTTACAACTCAGAGGTTTCTCGGCCCGTCCATCTGCGAGTATCCGACTTTAGAAGGAGATTTAAGCTCAAGTAAGGAGCGGCCTGAAGCAAAGCCCGTCATCAAATTCAAGAGCATTCTTTCAGCTTTCCAGAAAGCCAAAGATCTGGAGAAATGGACACGGAAATCAGAAGATATGTTCAATTTTCCAGAACCGGTCAAACCAGTGCTACACTCGCCTCAATTGGAAGCTAACCGGTTCAATCAGCTTCAAACCAGACATTGGCGACCAGGAGAGCATTTCAACCAATCAGGAGACATCATACACGGCCAAGAGGAGTTCTACAAGTCAATACCTTGCACCAGCCAACATAGGATCAAAAGGATCCTCATTAACTCCAACTTGCCTTATTTGGAAGCTCTTGCATTCAAACTCCAACAGCTCTTTTTCTTTGAGTTTATGCACGACATCAGAACCTTCCAAGCCATCCAGAAGATCCCAAGGAAGCTCTCTTATCCCCTTAAACCATCCAGGTTTAAGAAAGATCAGATTCTTTACTTGGAGCCAAAATCCCACAAAAGGCTCCAACGGCTAGTTTTTGATTTCTTTCTTAGTTTTGATTTGTTTCCTTTTCTACTTGTTTTAGAACGTTAGGACCTTTGTCTCTGAGCATTATATAAGCTCCTAGACGTCCATTGTAAAGATCACCCTTAATCACCAAGTTAATAGAAAGTTTATTCAGTTTTATCAAAGTTGTTCTTTGTATAAAATATCGGTCTTTAGGATTCAAAGAGAGATTCTTTGTTGTCTTATTGATTTCGTGAGTCTAGTTTGTTTGTGCAAATCAAACAAGCTCAGTACACAGATTGAGAGAGTCAATCACTTCGATCCATCATTCCATCAGATTGAGAGATTCAATCAAACCTTCCTCCGCAAATCCACTTCAAGCCATCATTTGATCAAGCTGAGAGTGATACACATCCAGCAGCCTGATTCCGCCATATCTATCCCTTTCTTTTGTTTATTGTTCTTGTTTTATTCATATCATAAACCTCATATCATTTAATTCCCTTTGTTTCAGGTTATCAAGTCATAATCCGGCCATATCGACCAATCGGCCACATCTCTGGTCGATCCGATTTAAGCTTGGTTCCACCATTTTTATCAATTCGTGGGTTACCCCCCTGTGCCTACAACATTTTGGTATCAGAGCTCAAGCTCCTGACTAAGGTGATATCTATCCTTGCATCATATTTCATTTGCTTGCATTTCCTTTCATCATAAACCAAAAATCCATAAAAACTGTTTTCTTGTTTCAAGTTTTGTTTCTTCATATTTTTCTGTTCTTGCTGTTCATCATTCCTGTAAACCAGAAAAGAAAAAGAAAGAAGAAGTTTTAGGTAGTTTGATCCACGAAAATTCAAAAAAATTAGTGATAGTGTTTGCATTCATTAGTTTCCATAAAAGAAAACCCATAAAAATATCTGCCTTTAAGTTGTTTCCATTTTTTTCTTTTGCATTGCATATCAAGTTTAAAAATCATCCTAGTTATTTTATTAGACCATTTTAGTTAAAGTATTTCGTGCATATCATATTGCTGCATTTAAAAAAAAAAAAATTATTGCATTCATTTTGGTTCATTATTTGCATAATTCTCGGTTTAGGGTAAATTGCATTGTTGCATTTGATTTATTTTGGTTCGACCAAAGCTTTCCATACATTCACTTGCTCTTTGAGATTGTTTTCAGGAAACAATGGAAGAGGAGAGAGACGGCCAAATCATGAAGACCAGACTGAACCAACACTTAGTAGCTACACAAGAGCTCGATGATAATATTGCTCAGTTGGGAAAAAGAAATAAGCCACAAGGCAGACGACCACCACATGGAGAAAGAAGATTTGGAGATGCACTAGATGCTGGCTATGTTGAGCCCAAGCCACCAGATCCTTCATGGATCACCAAACACCAAACTTCTTATACTCATGAATACTCAAATTATTCTTATCATGATTATAACTCTGCTGATGATGTTAATATTTATTCTTTTTCAGGAAGCAGTTGGTCAAGTGAGTATCTAACATGGGAAAGAACCATGGATGATTGGTTTACATACTATGGCGTGCCAAAGAAGGAGAGGCTAGCTCATGCCATCAAGCAACTTTCCGGAAATGCTTACTCATGGTGGAAAGGAGTAGATAAGACACATGGTAAAAGTCCAAAAGAGGTTGTCACCAACTGGGAAGATCTTAAATATGTTATGATCAGGAAGTATGTGACTACACTTCCCACGCAAGAAACCAGAAAAAAATACCCAAGGAGATTTTCAAATGGTGTGTCCAAAGAGGCAAAGAAAGTGGTGCCACAACAAGGCCATAGAAGCTTGATCTATCAAGACCATATTCGGCCAAGCCAGATACCCACGGTTTTATATGATAAATACCAACCTTATGAGGTCCCAAAGTCCATGGAGAAGAACCTTTTCATCCCAGACACATTGGCTAGATACAAAGAAAAATCAAACAAACCAATTCTTCAAGGAAAGGCCAAGGTAAGTCCTATACTTGATAAATTTGTTTATAAATCATCTCCCACTGGTATGAGTCACTTGTCTTTGTCCAAGAATGTTAAGACAGGTCCTGAGGTCCAGAAAGACACGAACTCAACATCCTTGTTGGAATAAAAAGCTGTCCATGACTTAAGGAATAAAGAGATTTCAAGCCCAAAGAAAGAAGAGACAACAAGCCAATGTAAGTCTTTTAACTCTGAAAATTTAAAAGATCAGACATGTTATAGATGTCATAAAAGAGGACACTTTGCTGTAGTTTGTCCAAGTAAACAAGTATTGACTGAGACATCACTAGAAAAGAAAACAGATTTATCTATAAAGAGTGATAGTTTTATTCTATCTGATTTATTAGCTCAAAATTCTTGTATGATGCACTTGTCTTTGTCAAAGGGTGATGTAACAGGAACTAAGGAGCAAGAATTTAAAGAAGAAGAACCACCAGGCGTGACTCTTGAGATGGACCAGAAGATTGTTCAAGAGACAATGCAGTCCATATTGCTTAAAGAATCAAAACCAAAACAATGCCAAGGTAAGGCTTTAGAATCTCAAAAGAGAATGAAAGCTCACTTGCTCTATCTTGGTGCAGATTATACAGTTTCGAGGTCGAAACCTTGTCAAGAGGGAGGGGATGATGTGGTCATCAGATCAGCAACTGAACCGGAGGTCAACCCAAAGCCCTACTCAACCAGCCAAGGCGCAAACCAAGACATACGTGCACTAAAAATGCCATATCTTACAAACCAGGAGGGTTTAAATCACGAGGCTAATTTATATGGATTCTACACTCAAGAAGGAGTCCAGTTCAATTGGAATTGGGCCAAAATATTCACAGAGCAAGAAGTTATGAATTTTACAACTCAGAGGTTTCTCAGCCCGTCCATCTGCGAGTATCCGACTTTAGAAGGAGATTTAAGCTCAAGTAAGGAGCGGCCTGTAAAATCGAGATACAGCAAAAACACAAGGCACAAAGTGATTCCAAAAACTCGTGTATCTTTTATTAGAAATCCTTTACACAATCTCTTACAGACTTGTTTGATCCGAATTACACAACTCGACACGGATTGATTTCTAACAAACCCAACTTACTTGACTCAACACCTGTTGATCAAGTCTACCAATTCACTCAGCTATGAAACCCCAAAACCCTTTGTGTTTCTCTCTGAGAATTACAACGTGAAAGCTCTAACCCTAATCTTAGGTAAAGCCACCATATATATTAAATAATATTTTCCTATTATCTAATATAATATTTCCTATATTTTAGCATCACCAAATATTCCAATTTGTGATCTAATAACATTACTTTAATGCTTATTTCGTCAACCAAGCATATGGAAATATCACACATCATCGCATCTTGACGTTTCCTTTTTATTCTCCGAAGCATGTGTCACACATTACTCTCCATGTGTAACACATGTACACGAACCAAAACTCCAGCACAGCAGCAACCTGTCAAGCTCCAAGTTCTTGAGCTTACATTCTCCCCCTTTTTCACTGAGTTTTACAACTCAAGCTCAATAACCTCTAAGCACAATATGCATCATACATCCCATCAAAGTATTAACTTAAACTCCCCCTGAATCAAGTACCATCTCTCCCTGCTTGAGTGGAAAATTCTGTGAAAAACTTCATGATACTTGTTGGACCATCAAAACTCTCAACTCCTTCTACGCCATCGAACTGGTTCTTCAAGTTCAGTATATTGATCAACCATTCGAGTGTATGACACATTGGTATGCTCGTGTGACACACCTTTCGTAAACTTGGGATACAGATCCTTCTTGGCTATCCATACATATCCATACCTTCTAGGTTCCACATAACAAAGGTTCATCCTCCAAGCTCGCTCAATCTGGTGTCTTCGAGAATAACAGAAATCAACCTTATGACCATGATTCCCACAAAACAAACAACCATTCTTCCTAGTTATTGCAGGCTTTGGAGAGTGTAGTTTTGTCTGATCATTAGGTTCTTTTTTCACAGGTGTAGATGTATATCTTTTCTCAGCTTTCGAGCTACTTTCAGGGTTAGATGGAGTACCTTTTACAAACTTGATATCATCGACTGGAATAGCTTGATCTTTTGGAGCAGCACCCTTGTATCCTAAGCCCCAATTCACCTTTGGAGGTTGTCCAACTGATAATATATGATCTAAAGTTGCAGATCCTCTGTTCAGCATCCTTAACTTTTTGTAATTTTCACTGAGTTCTCTTTGCAGCAGCTGACTTTTCTCGCGTTCCTCATTCAATAGCTGTTTCGTCTGATCATATTTAGTCTCCATACTCTTTAGATTGTAGGCCTGCTCAGAGATTTTCTTTTGTGAACTATGTGGTTCAGACTCCTTCTCTTCTTTTGACACTCCAGTCTCAGATTTATTGTTGGTTTCCAACTCTAGAATGTTCACTTTTGCTTTCAGCATTGTTGTATCTTTGATCAGCTGAATATTTTCTTCACTGAGTTTAGCAAATTGACCAAACAGAACCTGATACTCAGCTAGAAGATCCACATCTATATCACTTTCTGCATCGCTATGTGACACATCGGAGTTGGTGTGTGACACACACGATGCACGAAATTCACCTTTAGTGATGTCTTTTCCAGACCCCATAGCTCCATGAAGAGCCACAAAATTTAGAGCATCTTCTTTTCTTTCTGGCTTTTTGTCATTCCAAATTCTCCTCTTCTTCATCTTCTTTGTGTTCACACAATCTGATTTTATGTGTCCATAACCATTACATCCATTGCACTTGATTTCTTTTCTCTTGAATGATGGACAATCTGTTTTGACATGTCCAATACCATGACAGTTAAAACACACTGCTCCCTGCATTTTATTTTTTTCTTCTTCTCTAGGCAGTCTGTCGTTGGACATCTTATACAAGAGATTCATGGTTTCTTCAAGTTTCTGAATCATCAGATGAATAGATTCTTCAAGTTTTTGAGCTCTTTGGATGTCTTCATCAACTGTAACTGTAGAGTCTTGAGCAGGCTTTGAAAACTTAGATTCCAGTTCCATCTCCTCAGCCTTTAATATCCCTACTACCTCAGCAAACTTGAGTTCATCAGTGTTCATCGTCAAGTTTATTGCTGCTTTATGTGCTGCAAATTTAGTAGGCAAACATCGCAAAAACTTCTTCACCAATTTTGCATCTTCGTATTTTTTACCTAAAACTTGTGATTCATTGGCTATGGAGCTAAGCTTTGCACTGAAATCTCCTATCTTCTCATCATCAGTCATCCTTATGTCTTCAAACTGTGATGCAAGCAAATCCAATCTTATCCTCCTAACTTTCGTAGTACCCTCAAAAGCATTTTGTAGTATATCCCAAGCCTCCTTAGCTGATTCACATCCCTGTATAAGCTCAAATTGCTTTCCATCTACAGAACTGAAGATTGTATCCAGTGCTTTCGCATTAAACCTTGAAAGTTTTTTCTCTGTTGCAGTCCACTTTGTCTTCGGTTTAAGTGTCTTCAAGCCATCTTCTTGCATCACACACGGTTCTTCCCATCCAGATTGAACAACTGTCCAGATATCTTCATCAGCTCCACGTAAGTTTGCTCTCATTCTCACTTTCCAGTACCCATAATTCACATCATTCAACAACAACATATTATTTGCCAAAATCGCCATATTCTCTTCTCAAGATCTCACCTTGGTTCGAAGAACTCTTCTTCGTTTAGATGTCCTGCTCTGATACCAATTGTAAAATCGAGATACAGCGAAAACACAAGGCACAAAGTGATTCCAAAAACTCGTGTATCTTTTATTAGAAATCCTTTACACAATCTCTAACAGACTTGTTTGATCCGAATTACACAACTCGACACGGATCGATTTCTAACAAACCCAACTTACTTGACTCAACACCTGTTGATCAAGTCTACCAATTCACTCAGCTATGAAACCCCAAAACCCTTTGTGTTTCTCTCTGAGAATTACAACGTGAAAGCTCTAACCCTAATCTTAGGTAAAGCCACCATATACATTAAATAAAATTTTCCTATTATCTAATATAATATTTCCTATATTTTAGCATCACCAAATATTCCAATTTGTGATCTAATAACATTCCTTTAATGCTTATTTCGTCAACCAAGCATATGGAAATATCACACATCATCGCATCTTGACATTTCCTTTTTATTCTCCGAAGCATGTGTCACACATTACTCTCCATGTGTAACACATGTACACGAACCAAAACTCCAGCACAGCAGCAACCTGTCAAGCTCCAAGTTCTTGAGCTTACACGGCCTGAAGCAAAGCCCGTCATCAAATTCAAGAGCATTCTTTCAGATTTCCAGAAAGCCAAAGATCAGGAGAAATGGACACGGAAATCAGAAGATATGTTCAATTTTCCAGAACCGGTCAAACCAGTGCTACACTCGCCTCAATTGGAAGCTAACCGGTTCAATCAGCTTCAAACCAGACATTGGCGACCAGGAGAGCATTTCAACCAATCAGGAGACATCATACACGGCCAAGAGGAGTTCTACAAGTCCATACCTTGCACCAGCCAACATAGGATCAAAAGGATCCTCATTAACTCCAACTTGCCTTATTTGGAAGCTCTTGCATTCAAACTCCAACAGCTCTTTTTCTTTGAGTTTATGCACGACATCAGAACCTTCCAAGCCATCCAGAAGATCCCAAGGAAGCTCTCTTATCCCCTTAAACCATCCAGGTTCAAGAAAGATCAGATTCTTTACTTGGAGCCAAAATCCCACAAAAGGCTCCAACGGCTAGTTTTCGATTTCTTTCTTAGTTTTGATTTGTTTCCTTTTCTACTTGTTTTAGAACGTTAGGACCTTTGTCTCTGAGCATTATATAAGCTCCTAGACGTCCATTGTAAAGATCACCCTTAATCACCAAGTTAATAGAAAGTTTATTCAGTTTTATCAAAGTTGTTCTTTGTATAAAATATCGGTCCTTAGGATTCAAAGAGAGATTCTTTGTTGTCTTATTGATTTCGTGAGTCTAGTTTGTTTGTGCAAATCAAACAAGCTCAGTACACAGATTGAGAGAGTCAATCACTTCGATCCATCATTCCATCAGATTGAGAGATTCAATCAAACCTTCCTCCGCAAATCCACTTCAAGCCATCATTTGATCAAGCTGAGAGTGATACACATCCAGCAGCCTGATTCCGCCATATCTATCCCTTTCTTTTGTTTATTGTTCTTGTTTTATTCATATCATAAACCTCATATCATTTAATTCCCTTTGTTGTTATCAAGTCATAATCCGGCCATATCGACCAATCGGCCACATCTCTGGTCGATCCGATTTAAGCTTGGTTCCACCATTTTTATCAATTCGTGGGTTACCCCCCTGTGCCTACAACATGTGTGTACTGAACAGACAGCCCACGTGGGCCAAAATCACCCGTACAGTCCACGGGAAGGGTCAGCGTGCTGAGTCCAAGGACCAACGTGCTAATATGTGTACTGATGGACAGCCACAGACGTCCTGTGTGTGCTGACGGACACACACGGAGACACACGGACAGCCACAGACGTCATGTGTGTGCTGACGGACACACACGGACGTCCTGTGTGTGCTGACGGACACCCACGGACGTCCTGTGTGTACTGAACAGACAGCCCACGTGTGCAAAATCACTCGAACAGTCCACGGGAAAGGACAGCGTGCTGAGTCCAAGGACCAGCGTGCTGATATGTGTACTGATGGACAGCCACAGACGTCCTGTGTGTGCTGACGGACACACACAGACACACGCGGACACACACAGACACCCACGGACAGCCACAGACGTCTTGTGAGTGCTGACGGACACCCACAGACGTCCTGTGTGTACTGAACAGA
Organism: Brassica napus; assembly: GCF_020379485.1. Lineage (NCBI taxonomy): Eukaryota > Viridiplantae > Streptophyta > Magnoliopsida > Brassicales > Brassicaceae > Brassica > Brassica napus. Next base: position 17,693 of record NW_026017014.1, on the reverse strand, counting down.
CAGCCCACGTCTGCCAAAATCACCCAAACAGTCCACGGGGAGGGCTAGCATGCCGAGTCCAAGGACCAACGTGTTGATATGTGTACTGATGGACAGCCACGGACGTCCTGTGTGTTCTGACTGACACACAGGGACACACACAGATAGCCACGGACGTCCTGTGTGTGCTGACGGACACACACAGACGTCCTGTGTGTGCTGACAGACACCCACGGACGTCATGTGTGTACTGAACAGACAGCCCACGGGTGCCAAAATCACCCGAACAGTCCACGGGAAAGGCCAGCGTGCTGAGTCCAAGGACCAGCGTGCTGATGTGTGTACACACGGTCAGCCACACACGTCCTGTGTGTGCTGACGGACACCCACGGACGTCTTGTGTGTCCTGATGGACACACACAGACACACACGGGCACACATGGACAGCCACAGACATCCTGTGTGTGTTGACGGAAAGCCTCAGACAGCCACGGACGTCCTGTGTGTGGTGGCGAACACCCACAGACGTCCTGTGTGTACTGAACAGACTGCCCACATGGGCCAAAATCACCCGAACAGTCCACGGGAAGGGTCAGCGTGTTGAGTCCAAGGACCAACGTGCTGATATGTGTACTGATGGACAGCCACGGACGTCCTGTGTATGCTGACGGACACACACGGACAGCCATGGACGTCCTGTGTGTGCTGACGGACACACACGGACGTCCTGTGTGTGCTAACGGACACCCACGGACGGCCTGTGTGTACTGAACAGACAGCCTACGTGGGCCAAAATCACCCGAACAGTCCAGGGGGAAGGGCCAGCGTGCTGAGTCCATGGACCATCGTGCTGATATGTGTACTGATGGACAGCCGCAGACAGCCACGGACGTCCTGTGTGTGCTGACGGACAGCCACGGACAGCCACGGACGTTCTGTGTGTGCTGGCGGACACCCACGGACGTCCTGTGTGTACTGAACAGACAGCCCACGAGGGCTAAAATCACCCAAACAGTCAACGGGAAGGGTCAGCGTGCTGAGTCCAAGGACCAACGTGCTGATATGTGTACTGATGGACAGCCACGGACGTCATGTGTGCTGATGGACACACACAGACGTTATGTGTGTGCTGACGGACACACACGGACACACACGAACACACACGGACATCCACAGACGTACTGTGTGTGCTGACGGACAGCCACAAACAGCCACAGACGTCCTGCGTGTGCTGGCGGACACCCACGGACGTCCTGTGTGTACTGAACAGACAGCCCACGTGGACCAAAATCACCCAAACAATCCACAGGAAGGGCCAGCATGCTGAATCCAAGGATCAACGTGCTGATATGTGTACTGATGGACAGCCACGGACATCATGTGTGTGCTGACGGACACAGACGGACACACACGGACAGCCACACATGTCCTGTGTGTTCTGACAGACACACACGGACGTCCTGTGTCAGCTGACGGACACCCACGGACGTCTTGTGTGTGCTGACGGACACACACGGACAGCCACGGACGTCCTGTGTGTGCTAACGGACAGCCACGGATGTCCTGTGTGTGCTGGCGAACACCCACGGACGTCCTGTGTGTACTGAACAGACAGCCCACGTGGGCCAAAATCACCCAAACAGTCCACGGGAAGGGCCAGCGTGCTGAGTCCAAGGACCAACGTGCTGATATGTGTACTGATGGACAGCCACAGACGTTCTGTGTGTGCTGACGGACTCAGTTGGACACACGGACAGCCACAGATGTCATGTGTGTGCTGGTGGACACCCACGGACGTCCAGTGTGTACTGAACAAACAGCCCACGTGGGCCAAAATCACCCGAACAGTCCACGGGAAGGGTCAGCGTGCTGAGTCCAAGGACCAACGTGCTGATATGTGCACTGATGAACAGCCACAGACGTCCTGTGTGTGCTGACGGACACACACGGACACACACGGACAGGCACAGACGTCCTGTGTGTGCTGACGGACACACACAGACGTCCTGTGTGTGCTGACGGACACCCACGGACGTCCTGTGTGTACTGAACAGACAGCCCACGGGTGCCAAAATCACCCGAACAGTCCACGGGAAAGGCCAGCGTGCTGAGTCCAAGGACCAGCGTGCTGATATGTGTACTGATGGACAGCCACAGACGTCCTGTGTGTGCTGACGGACGCCCACAGACACACTCGGACACACACGGACAGACACGGACACACACGGACAGCCACAGACATCTTGTAAGTGCTGACGGACAGCCACAGACAGCCACAAACGTCCTGTGTGTGCTGGCGGACACCCACAGAGTTTTATGTGTACTGAACAGACAGCCCACGTCTGCCAAAATCACCCAAACAGTCCACGGGGAGGGCCAGCATGCCGAGTCCAAGGAGCAACGTGTTGATATGTGTACTGATGGACAGCCACGGACGTCCTGTGTCTTCTGACCGACACACAGGGACACAAACAGACAGCCACGGACGTCCTGTGTGTGCTGACTGACTCACATGAATGTCATGTGTGTGCTGACAGACACCCACAGACTTCTTGTGTGTGCTGACGGACACACACGGACACACAAGGACTGTAAGACACGTTCCTGGTCTCTTGACCCAACTGGATACGAATACTTACTTATTAATTTCTTTGCTTGTTTGATCCATTTTAAGTCTTTTATTCACTAAGTCATATTTGAATATGAGGTTCATAAACAAAGGAACAGATTGCACAGCGGAATAACAATGTATAAACTTTGTATTACTTAGAAACATGTGATTCAATACAAAACTTCTTAACAGTCTCATAGACAATCACTAGTTCATCCCTAGTATCATCTAACCACACGTTACACAGCCTCTCACTGACCGAGCCTTCACGGCTCCTTGGCTTGACCAGAACCATCCTTAGTTCCTGAAACCACAACCAGATAAGCATTAATCATAACCGAGAATAGAACGGATTGATTCCACAATGCTTGGCTTGGTTCCTAGAACTTAGATAAACCTCAGTCAACATAATCATAAAACGTATGAACCTACCTATCGTATCCTAAGTCCTTCAACCAACCACCCCTTGACTTAGAATCAGATAGATAGTCTAGAATAGATTAACAGAACACACGAACAGATCCGGATCGTCCTCAAAGACCAATCCGTCTAACCGGATAGAATCTAGGTGCGACCGGCCAATGGAGTCCGGCTCAATGGCCCAACGGACTCCCTTACCTGAACCGGCCTTAGGCCTGGATCCAATCGGCCGAGTAAGCCTCAAGCCTAATCCGGAAGGCTTAGCAACCGGTCAGACCTTGCGACTCTACCTTGGCTTAGAGAAACCTTGACCTTGTCTTGACTAGACAAGCCATAGGCTGATCCATAAGGATCGGTCCTATCCTGTCCCGAAAGACACCGTTTGGAACATGCACCCTTTGGCCATTCGTGCCTCTTGGACACTCGTGACTCTTGACAACTCGTGCCCTTTGGGTCATTCCCAACCGTTCGTCCTAACCGCCCAGTCTTGGTGCGATCGGATCATCCGACTAACCGACCCGTGTCTAGGCTAGCGGTTTGGTTATGTTCGGCCAAAGCCTAGGGACGTGTCCCTTGGACTCAACCAACACAACCTTTCGTGTTTAACCAGAGAGAAGAGAAGAGAAACGAATTGAAACAGATAAGGAGAGCCGGATGGGACTTAGGAATAGAGCAGAGCCGCGGTGCGGTCGCATGGACCGTCCATTCGGTCTGATGGAGCCACGGCCCATCACATACCTTGTGAACCACGTCAGGGTTCTCCATGCTCTTCTCCTTGTCTTGATCTCCCATTCTTGACCGGAGTTAGTGATAGACCGCGGTCCACGGATCAGTACATGGAGCCGAACCAGCATGAAGATCAGGACGTTCTGAAGTTTTCAACCGAGGTTCATGATTTTCACCATACTGGCCAGACTGATCGGACTGTCCCAAATGCATCCGGATGGGAGCTTTGGCTGGAACCATGGCCAGATGATCGATTTCACTGTACTGGACTTTGTCTTCACCGTCCTGTTTTCCATTTGATGAAGAACAGTCGAGACGGAATCGCATTCGGACGCACGGATCCTGAGTTAGGTCATTGCTATACATTTCTGGACAGTACCGCATGTACCGCCCGAATGTCCAGTTTGAGGCTTCATCAATACCCATGTTCAGACGATCGAATTCACCGAACTGGAGCTCGTATTTCCCGTACTGATAGGCATTTTAAGAGCAACGGTCGAGACAGATTTGTATTCGGACGAGTGGAACTCAAGATAGGTCGTGACACTTCAAAACTAGCTACTTTGGACTGTCCTGCTTGTGTACTGGCCCAGTCCGCAGGACATGCTTCAGGAAGCAATGAACCTGGACGGAATTTGAAGGGTTTTTCGCTAGTCAAAGTGTGATTTCGTGCCTTGACCAGATCTGGTCAATTTTATCATTTTCTATGTTTAGATTTCCCACATTTTTCTTTAAGTCTTTTGACTAGAACTTCTATATAATGTAACCATCAGATCTGAATAAGATAATTCCGTTTTGCTTTCATTCTTTTGAGTTTTTACTCTCTTTGTTCTTTGTTAGAACATTTCTTAGTTTCTTGGTGAGGTTATCTCCAAGTTTCGATCCTTCTTTTGTTGGACCGGTGCGTCACATCCGGCAACGATCGAAGTCTGGTAGTATCTTTGGGCTATTCCGCAACCCTTAGTGTCACCGTTCATACCATCAGTTCTCAATCCTCTCAGATCTGAGTTCATATCAACCTTACCGAAGAGTGATCCTTATTTTGGTTCTATCAAGTGGTATCAGAGCCACTCTTCCGGTATTGTCTATTTCATTCATCTTTCTCATCTTCCATTTTCTTATAAAAACTTCTTCTTCTACCTTTCTTAAATCCGGGCCCCTCATTACCATCCACCATATCAAAAAAAAAACATCTAATCAAAAAAAAAAAGAAAGAAAGATCTACATAAAAAAAAAAAAATAGAAATCGAAAGTTTCATTTGGGGATTGGTGGTGGAAGAGAAAGCCTGCTGGCTGAGGAGAAATCCAGCCTTTGAGGTGGTTAAAACGGATTTCAAAAAAATCAAAAATCTCTTATCTATCGATCTTGAGAAAATTCCCTTGTTAGCTTGGATTTGCCCATTGGGATTCTTTGATTTGTTCTCTCAGAACATTGAGTAGAAACTTGTGTGTGATCACCTAAATCTGAGAGAAACACTTGTGTGGGTGAGGATCAAAAACTTGAGAGTGTGAGATTTTTATCTACTAAATTTTGTGTTGAGATTTTTCAGGTTTATGATGTTTGGTCTCCAAAGGAAAAGTAACAAGGAGAAGCACCCACGACTTTCTGTCTCTCAAACCTCCTTTAAATATGCTTTGAATACTTTTGATGAGTTTGTTGATGTGCAGGAAAAACCAATTTGGTGGAGCAAAGAGCATATCAATACCTCCAAAGATGTGGCTGATCCAAAAAGGCAACATTTTCAGTTTGATGTCCAACAATTTTGTGATAACTTTGTGAAGGGTGTGGACAAAGCCCTCAAGGACGTCAGCAAGAGCCAAAAGAAGAGCACATCCACACGTGCCCAAGTAGCTGAGCCATCCTTTTCCATCAGTAAGAAAACCCAAGGTGAATCTGAAAACTGTTTTGAAGAATTTAAAGATTTTTCAGATTCTTCACCTATATTTGATGAAACTGATGAAGAACCAATTGAAAGTTTGATGTCTTGTGAAGAAAGTTGTGACCTTCCTTATCTTGAATCTGAGTTTATAAATGATAATGAACAGGCTAATGTAGAACTAACTGTTTTACAACCGGAGCATCCGAGTAGCCTTGTTTTGTCTCAACAGGTTTTTGAGGAAGAGCCACTGGATATTCCACATCAGTGCCCATGTCTTGACATTTGGACATCTTTGGATGAAGTCCCAGAACCTATCTTTGATGAGGAGGACGAACCTGATCCAGTCTTTGATGAAGAAGCAACAAGCATCATATCCACCTTTATGGAGAGCCATCTTTGCTTTGATTCCGGCACAACTACTGCTCCTTCATCTCCTGCCCCTTTGCTTCATGATCTTCAAGAGCACTGTGAGGAACCTTCTTCTCTTAATTCTCTGTCTGACATGGTTGTGAAAGTCAGTACTGATGATGTAATTCGTTTTGGTCTTGACAAGATGAAAGATTTTTGTGTTTCAAAATCTGTTTTTGATAACATGATTAATTCTTTAAAAATCTTTGAACCTGATAAATGTCTTGATCAATCACGTTTTCAAAATGTCAATGGCATTACTTCTGGAATTATTTTGAGCTCTGATCAGTTCTTGGAACATAACAAAGGTTTTCATCTTCTTGGAAGGCCATTTGATCTTGATTTGCAACAAACTGATTTTTGTGCTGAAAAATCTCTTGATTCGTTAGTTTGCAAAGGAAATAGCTTTGATCTGAGTTCTTCTAGACATGTACTGATCACTGATGAATTGTTTGCAACCTCTTATGCCTTGGACGAAATTTTGATTCAGAAGTTGCTGGAACAGAAATCACTTGAAACTGAAAATGATTTTCGTGATCTTGAATTTTGTGGTTCTGTTTTGCAGCCTGATCTCTTGAGTTTTGAAACTGATAATACTTGGCATTTTCTGAGATCATTTCGTGATAATGGTGTTGTCTTGAGTTCTGATGATATTTTGGTTTACAACACATTCTTTGAGAAATGCCTTGAACTTTTGATAAATGATTCTCAAACTGAACTTAAGCTTGTGTGTTCAGATGTTGGGAAGGATATGCCCATTTTGAAAATGAATACTGTTGTTGCATATCTTGATAAAATTCTTGTCTGTAATATTTACTTTGATGAGCACCTTGAAAGGCTGAAAAATGTGCAATTTGTTCTTGGAAAAGATATCTTGATTTGTGATTTGAACAAATATTTATCTTGCACATTTGATCCTGGTCTTTTAGTGTTTGTTTTGAGTATCCAGGAAAGACAGGTTCAGCCTCTGAATGAAAGCATTGGATGTGCCCAACAACCTCAGATTTGGAGAAGCTTTGTTGTTCAAACCGACTACCTTGGTGCCAGCAACAGAGGTTCAGTCGAAGAAGGATATCTCAACAGTCCGAAGGTCTTTTGTCTTGAATCCAATTTTACAAGAAAGCCAACTCATCAAGGATTCACTGAGGCTTGTAATCGCATGAAAAGCTTCACGGATGAAGAAGTTATGAATTTTCCAAACCGGAGGTTCTTCAGTCCATCTATCCGCGAGTACCAGATTTCTAAAGGAGATTCATGCCCCAGAAAGAATCGAACTGAGCCAAAACCGATTCTCCATGAACCAAAGGTGTTTCCTCGGTCATTCTCTTGTCTAAACCAAAAGCACTGTAAGGATCATGAGTTGATTGCCTCTACTCTTCATGAAAATGTTTTGAAACCGAGAATTTCAAAAAGAAAACATATTCTTACTTGGTTGAAAAACGTTTTGCTCAAACCTTTTCATGAATTGATTTCATTGAGCTGTGCTTTGAAAGAGATTTGGTGTAGGAAAAAGCATGAACTAAAATTGCTTAGGCCAAAGAATTCTTTTGATTTCGTTCATGATGATATTTTTTCAAATTTGGCATTGTCTCTTTCTTTCCATAACAGTTTCTCACCTTGGCCTGATTTTGAGATTGATAAATCAATTTTTGGCAACCAGCTTACTTGCTTAATGCTTGCCCACGTCCATGATGATTATCCTAAGGGCTTGGATCCTGAATTTGCTGTCTTAAGGATAGAGAAACCCTTTGATTATTTCTTTGGCAGATTTGATGTGGTTTCTCTAGTTGCTTTGAATAAACAGGATAAACATGATCAGTTTCTAAGGAGAGCAAGCACCAATGGACGCCAAAGTACTTGGAATTCCTTGATAAAAATGACTTCAAAACTCCAAGTAAGTTTCTGTCCATTCTATTCATTTACTGAATTTCCCTTGAATTTTAATTCCTTTGTATCTGATTTATCTCTTTTTGATATAGGTACATTGGATTTGAGGACAAATCCTTTTGAAGAAGGAGGGAATGATAGACCGCGGTCCACGGATCAGTACATGGAGCCGAACCAGCATGAAGATCAGGACGTTCTGAAGTTTTCAACCGAGGTTCATGATTTTCACATTACTGGCCAGACTGATCGGACTGTCCCAAATGCATCCGGATGGGAGCTTTGGCTGGAACCATGGCCAGATGATCGATTTCACTGTACTGGACTTTGTCTTCACCATCCTGTTTTCCATTTGATGAAGAACAGTCGAGACGGAATCACATTCGGACGCACGGATCCTGAGTTAGGTCATTGCTATACATTTCTGGACAGTACCACATGTACCGCCCGAATGTCCAGTTTGAGGCTTCATCAATACCCATGTCCAGACGATCGAATTCACCGAACTGGAGCTCGTATTTCCCGTACTGATTGGCATTTTAAGAGCAACGGTCGAGACAGATTTGGATTCGGACGAGTGGAACTCAAGATAGGCCGTGACACTTCAAAACTGGCTACTTTGGACTGTCCTGCTTGTGTACTGGCCCAGTCCGCAGGACATGCTTCAGGAAGCAATGAACCTGGACGGAATTTGAAGGGTTTTTCGCTAGTCAAAGTGTGATTTCGTGCCTTGACCAGATCTGGTCAATTTTATCATTTTCTATGTTTAGATTTCCCTTAAGTTCTTCCTGGACAATAAGGTTTATGATTCCAGCAATTCATCAATCCTGGGTAAAGGGTACTTGTTCTTCCCAGTCACCCTGTTCAAACCCCTATAATCAATGCACAACCTAAAGCTACCATCCTTTTTCTTAACAAATAGGACTGGTGCTCCCCAAGGTGATACACTAGGGCGTATGAACCCCTTCTCAAGCAACTCCTCAAGTTGCTTCTTCAGCTCTGCCATCTGAGCTGGTGCCATTCTATATGGACTTTTAGATAATGGGGCCGTTCCAGGTTCCAATTCAATGATGAATGGGTCAGCCCTATCAGGGGGAATGCCCTGTAGTGCCCCAAACACATCCTGAAATTCCCGAACCAACGGTATACCCTCTGGGTCACAGGCCCCTACAACCTCATCAGTGTAAATGGTAGCCAAAAAGGCCTCACAACCATTTCCAAGCATCCGTTCTACTTGGACTGCTGAAACCACCAACTACAAGAGGTTGGCTTGATTCCTTGGTACTTAATCGGGGTCCAAACTCGTTCTCAAGTTGCACCCTTCCCCGGTGACAATCTAGAGTTGCCCGATACTTTCCCAACCAGTCCATGCCCAAGATCACTTCATGATGCTTGAGGGGGACAACAATCAGATCTATAGGCATCGGCCTATCCAAGATCACCACAGGGATGTCCTTAACCAGACCGAGTGAGTTCATAACTTGCCCTCCGGCCGCACTCACTCGTTCAGAACCATCCCATGTTCCATACTGGAACAAACCTTTTCCAACCATTCCTGGACTCACAACACTATGTGTAGCTCCAGTATCAAATAATGTGTTTCCACACCACCGATCATTAAGTACTTAGATGAGTAGGATCTTGGTTTGATCACACATTTGGAAAATGTCCCATACCATTCTCCAAAGCATCACACATCTGTGAACGTCCCATACCATTCGCAAAAGTGTTGATAGTATACTTCAATCCTCATCATACTAAGATACTTAACATCGTGTTTCTAATTCCTCTTGGAATTGATCCATTACATTCACTCAATCTTAAGGAATCCTACCTTGACTTACACTGAGTCCAAGCTGATCCATCTGATCACAAGCCCACTCATGTACTAGCCATGTAGCGTCTCCCTTAGACTAACATGAACATTGCATATGCTCACTTGTTTTGAACGGCCACCAAGGGATAACATTTACCTCCAAGAGAGTGCTGCACGTTTCTTTCAACCTAAGCCACTCTCTGGTCCATGTTACTTCCCTTGTCCAGGTCGTCCATACAAAGATCTTGCATTGCGTCCATCATCCAATCCGTCTATTATTCCCAAATAACTAGATAAACTAACCTTTATGTTTTCAGGGTCTTGCCGTGGAAGAGTGTATCTTGGCTAAGCCGGCTCATCTTGGAACTTCCCCGTTCACAAGCATGAATCCCAAACTTACCCCAACTCTCACTTGGCTCACCACAACTAAGGTTCCAAGTCATCTCAGTTTTTGGAAATAATTTCGGTTTGGAACTCAACATCTTTGAGCACTGTCCTTAACAGGATCAAGCATGCTCTGATACCAACTTGTAAGACCCGATCCCGGCCGACTAGGCCGCGGTCGATGCCTCACGTCGCTCAGTCCATACCCGGACCGAACCTCTAAAAATTTTGCCCTTTATTTAAAATATCGCCCATTGGCGAGGGCTAACTCAGATCCTAGCTCAAGACTACCTTAGTCTTTCCCTAGCTAGATCCTTTCAACTTATGCACAGCGGAATAACATCTATCATCCATTGGACTAAATCCAATCTAATACTTGTCCGGTCGAATCACCTCAGCTAATGGTTAGTATACACAACTACCAGCTAGCTCCAAGGTTGATTCTGAACACGAACCAAGTCATACAAATCTGAGGTTCCGTTTTCCTAACCATTCTATCTAGATCTATGCAACATTGGTAGATCATACCTTTGCCACATCCACGGAGCTTGTTAGCTCATCGGCCCAGTTACTCTAGCTGAATGAACTCATAGACCAGCTGATCGAGCTGTCACACTCGAACTGAGCTAGGACCGAGCTATGGCCAGCTGCCATATACTGCGTCCAGCTCCTTTACACACACAAAACAACTCCCTTAGGTACTTAGTCATTCAGCCAACCATCCCCACAGACATAAGTAACCCTTTAGAAGTCTTCAAACAGCTAAGGACATGCATCTGGCCCTTACCGGCTCATGCACTGTCCCACATCCTTTTTGCCTTATCAACTTATGATACCAAGTCCAGCTCAAGGACTAACAATGCCCATCAGATCCTGAGTCAATCAACCAACCACCCCACATGACTCAGAACTGATGAGTCTTCATACTTCCTAATCAGCATGGAACAATTTCCCACTGAACCTGATTAGTGTTGCTCTTACCACCGGTGCATCCTTTGATCAATCAGATCAGACACCTTGATCCATCATCCAAGGATCAGGTCGTCCATCCTTGCCCATGATCAGATCACACACGGCCTGCCTTACCAACACCAAGGTTGATAACCAGCAATTCCTTATGATCAATATCATAAGTGACAATATGTTCCAGCACACAAACATATGATCAGATATCCTAACACAAGGATCTGACCCCAATATGCCCTCAGGTGCAATTTCGACTGCAAGCAAACCTGCTCCAAAAGTCAATTAAAATTCATGACAATTCATGATAAATCATAACTAAGAGAATGGTCCAATCAGATTTCCCAGAACCGGCCTCCATCCCATAGATCTCGGCCAAGATCAGCCAAACCGGCCCAAGGGACCATCTCTAAATCAATCCCTAAAAACTCATTAGGATTCATGATAATTCATGATAAATCTTAACTAAGAGAATGGTCAAGTCAGAATTCCAAGAACCGATCTCGATCCTATGGATCTTGACCTAGAACAGCCCCACCGGCCACCTTGACCATCTCGAAATCAATCAGATAAAAATCCCCAAATACCATGATAATTCATGATAATTCACCACTAAGAGGATTCCAAAGTCAGATCGCCATAAATCCATCAGGAAGTAGGAGATCCGGACTTAGCTGCCAAACCAAGGCCATGGAGGGTTCTTCTGAACCGGCCAAGCCATGGTTCAGTGCTACTATGTCTAATCATCAATCTCAATCATAAGAAGAAGAAATAACATGATTAATAATCATAAAACAGAGTAAGGTGTAACTGGAGGACCAGATCAGCCCATAGTGTACCAGACTATGTCCAATGGTCTGCAGTCCCCACCTGTTACCTCATCAGGGGCGTCCATGCTCCTCCTAGCACGCCGTCATCAAACCCTTATCACATACTTCCAGTATTGATAAGATCTAACCATGGTTCGTGCCCATCACTCCTTCCATTGAACTTCCATGAAACCAGTTTCTATACTGCATACATCTTCAAGGCTGTTCATGCCTTTGAGAGTGGAGTCAAGCCTTCCCCCTTCTCTCCTAACCAATTGCGTGTGTTCCCAAGACACAGAGGAAGCCTTAGACATGATCATCCATGATCAATCACCATCCAAAGGTCGTGCATCACTTCCCTCTTTGTTCCCCATGAAACTGCTTTCCACACCAATCTCCCTTTAAGGCTGCATTGGCCCTTGGGAATGGATTCCGGCCAACTCCCTGCTTTGGGTGTTGTCAACAATGATCAAAACCGTTCAGAGGGTCGTTCTCAACTTCCCCCTTGATCTGCCCCAAAACTGTCTCTTTATGGCCTTCACACCACCATGGGTCTTGGATTGGGAATCCGACCAACTCTCTGTATTTTTCTCTGGATTCTTTGTGTTTCAGGGTGTAGAAGGAAGCCCTGGCGTGCCTGCAAAGGCACGGACTTGCCTTCCTTATATAGTAGAAGGGGTGGTTACTTCTTAACCATTGCATCCCTTCGGTATCATTTCTGGCCATTGATTTAATCAATGGTACAGATTGCACCCTTTCGCCTATGGCAGTTACCACACGCCCTGGAACTGCCAAACCACTCCTGGACATGTCCAAAACTATCCCACACGGACTGCCCATGACCCTGGCTCAATCCCAAGAGCCCACCAGCCCATCGGCACACACGGGTCACCCACATGGCCCGGCCACTGTCCAGACCCGGCCCAACTGCCCAAGACCCGAACACTCAGTCCAGCTGAGTTGAGCTGATCCCCAGCTGATACAGCTGAGTGAGCTAGACCATCCAGCTCAGGGAGCTGACCTACACTTCAGTGAGTTACACCGAGCTGCACTACACTTCACCTAGCTGGTCGAGCTTGCTTACTGCATCGCCCAGCTGTTATACACTGTGTCCAGCTTGCTTCCTTTATCTTCTTCAATCCTTCTAAGTCCTTTGGTCAATTTCCAGACCTAGACTTAGTTTTCCCATGATCCATTCTGATCACTCACTTCATCGAGCTTCACCTGGATCTTGTCCAGCTACCAGCTCGCTTGTCCAGCTCCTTTGAGCTTGTCTCCTTCTTGGATTAGCTATGCCTTAGCTTCCTGATGCTCTTAACCTTACCTTCAGGCCATGATATACTTGTCTTTAGGTCATATGACCTGACTGGTGCGTTTCCTCGCACCACAGTCCGTCCGGACGATCCTATGCAGGATCAGGGACATGACAAGTCTCCCCCACTTACGAAGGATTCGTCCTCGAATCCAGTGGTGTTAACCTCTTGTCTCATGACAAAGGTTCCATCCGAACTCCTTTGTACCCGGAACATGGAGCATGCTCGATTGGTTCTTTCTAACCAATTCGTTGCATCTCCCACCTTGTTCCTTCTCACTGACCACGTCTTGGTCATCATATACACAACAAGTCTCCCCCCTTGATAGATATTTAACCCAAAATCTTATCAAGTGGTCCATCAAGCACCCATACAAAGACATGACTTGTGTCACTGACCCAACTCTCCAGGTTGCGTTCCTAGTAGACACCAAGTCCATGTAGAACACTTCAGTTCCATGACTAGATCAAATTCAGTACCTAGGAACATACTGAGTACTCAAGTCTTAGTAGATTCAACCAATCTCCAAGCCACTCGATGCACCAGCCAAGTCCTAGCGAACATGTTCCAATCTTTAGGCTGCTCACTCTACCATGAGTCCTAACAGATTGTTCTGTTCCCTTAAGTTCTTCCTGGACAATAAGGTATATGATTCCAGCAATTCATCAATCCTGGGTAAAGGGTACTTGTTCTTCCCAGTCACCCTGTTCAAACCTTTATAATCAATGCACAACCTAAAGCTACCATCCTTTTTCTTAACAAATAGGACTGGTGCTCCCCAAGGTGATACACTAGGGCGTATGAACCCCTTCTCAAGCAACTCCTCAAGTTGCTTCTTCAGCTCTGCCATCTGAGCTGGTGCCATTCTATATGGACTTTTAGATAATGGGGCCGTTCCAGGTTCCAATTCAATGAAGGTCAGCATGCTGAGTCCAAGGACCAACGTGCTGATATGTGTACTGATGGACAGCCACTGACGTCCTGTGTTTGCTGACGGACACACACGGACAGCCACGGACGTCCTGTGTGTACTGACGTACACACACAGACTTCCTGTGTGTGCTGACGGACACCCACAGACGTCATGTGTGTACTGAACAGACAGCCCACGTGTTGTAGGCACAGGGGGGTAACTCACGAATTGATAGAGGTTGGATCCAAGCTACAACCTGAGAACAATGAGAACCGATTTTTATGAGTTTTTAGAGTTTTATAATGCAAACAGAAACAAATATGAATATGAATCAAAATAATAATATGAATAAAAACAAATAGAAAAGGGATAGATTGATGGAGATGGGATCTTTGTTGCTGGATGTGTATCACTCTCAACAAGGATCAACGGATGGGAGATGAATGATGATGGAACCGGTCTTGCTGGATGTGTATCACTCTCAAGATCGATTAATGGATGGAGATGGGATGATGGACGCCACAAAGCTCTGTGAAAGGAGGCTTTGATAAGTCAAGTTGCTCCAGAGTTGTTTCTCACACACTCAAAAGACGTAGAACAATAGTTTTGACAAAACTAGAAAAACTGAATAATTCATAATACTCTCAAAGATGGGTATGTCGTGGTTGCCTGATCTCGATTTGGAAATGGTTGGACCAACTGATTATGCAATCTTTCCATAATCGGCTCCTTATAACCGGGTTTGGGAAAATGGTTATATGTTCAACTTCACTGAGCCTTTTCTCCTGATTCTTGGCTTGTCAGATCCACAAAAGATCCCTCTTGAGATCCATAATTGAGTTTGGCCCGGGCCGCTTCTTGGTTTGGCTGATTTTCTCTTCTAAGGGCCGATACTCGCAAACGGATGGGCTGGGAAACCTCCAACTTGTAAAAATCATAACTTCTTCCTCCACGAAGCTTTTCTTGTAATTCCAAGCTTCAGTGATGAATGATTGAGCTGGCCTTCTGTGAAAAGTGGTTTCATGCACAAAATTCCTTCTGGTGGTTGAGATGCACTTCTTTGAATGAACCTTGGTCGCAGGTAGCTCTAGTGAGGTAGTTGTGGCAGTTGTTGCTTATCTGGCTGAGCATTGGTTCAGGTACGGTTTCTGTGCCCGCAACATTCCCTCCCCCTCGAAAAGGTTTCGACCTTGAAACTGTATAGCCTGCATCAAGATAGAGCAAGTCAGCTTTCATTCTCTTTTGGGAGTCTAAGGTCTTACCTTGGTAGGATTTTGGTTTAGTGATGCATGGTGCATCTGGTGGTTCTTCTTTGAACAGGTGGGATATGATAACCCTTCTGGTCCGGTATGGTTTGATCTTGGTCTTGGACAGATCTCCTCTAAAATCTTCAGCTTTGGTCCCTGTCATAAACTCAACAGCTTTGGCAAAAGACAAGTGTGTTATGGCAGTCATGGAATAATCAGCATATAAATCGGTTTGGTGAATTCCAATTTCAGTAGATGGAAAATTTTCCTGCTTCTTCTGTAAGTGGGATATAAGACAAGGATTATGGTCTACATAATTTTCTAAACATCCTCGTCTTTCTACAAACTTATCAGGGCATGATAAATCAGTATACATAATATCCAAATCATTGATTATCGAACAAAGGATAGTTGCACTTACCTGATTTGGAAGCTTGATGGATGCATCCAATGGCACGGCCTGTCTGCTTGGTGACTGGTCTGGGGGTTCTTTGTCACGCCCCCAATCCTGAGTAGGATTGTTGGGACGGCCATGGTTCGAGGAAACGTGCAAGCCATGTCTTAGGACATCAAGGCAAGCGTTCCATGGTCGATAAAGAAGGTTAAGGACATAAGGAAACTTAGACTTAACCTTATACAAGCTAAGAGACAGCTAGGACGAGTAAGACGGTAGCTGGACGAAGTGGACGAGTAGCTCGGCCAGCTCAATGAAGCTAGGTTCAGTTCACTCCAGCTCAGTCCCTACTAAGTCAGCTCCACTAGCTGGACTACTAGCTCACTCAGCTGAGGCAGCTGAGAGTCAGCTCATCTCAGCTAGACGGACTGTCCGGGCTTTAGACCGATGGTCCGGGTCCGGGTCAGTGGCGGGCTGTGAGGTCCGGCCATGAGGCCATGGGCTGTTGGGTCTTAGGACAAGCCATGGGCTAAGTCCAGGAGACTTGGGGCGTGGGTTTGGCTTGTGGCCGACCCCAAACCCAATCAGAAAGGGCGAAGGGATGCAAATGGCCGAAAGGGGACAACCCTTGGCCGATGGTGCCCATTCGCTAGCAAGTCATGCCTGTTCGTGGGGCAAGACTTACCCCCTCGTTTTCTATAAATATGGGGGCTCTCTGGTCGAATTCATTATCCAATTCCAGAGTAAAATACTCAGAGAAAAACGTAGAGAGAAAGAAAGAGAGAAAGAGAGAGTTCCGGCCAAGAGAAAGGCCGATTGTGGTGGTGTTGTGTTCCGGCGACTCTGATCGTTTGAGGACTAACTCCGGTCAAGAATGGGAGATCAAGACAAGGAGAAGAGCATGGAGAACCCAGACGTGGTTCACAAGGTATGTGATGGGCCGTGGCTCCATCAGACCGAACGGACGGTCCATGCGACCGCACCGCGGCTCTGCTCGGTTCCTAAACACGAAAGGTTGTGTTGGTTGAGTCCAAGGGACACGTCCCTAGGCTTTGGCCGAACATAACCAAACCGCTAGCCTAGACACGGGTCGGTTAGTCGGATGATCCGATCGCACCAAGACTGGGCGGTTAGGACGAACGGTTGGGAATGACCCAAAGGGCACGAGTTGTCAAGAGTCATGGGTGTCCAAGAGGCACGAATGGCCAAAGGGTGCATGTTCCAAATGGTGTCTTTCGGGATGGGTTAGGACCGATCCTTATGGATCAGCCTATGGCTTGTCTAGTCAAGACAAGGTCACGGTTTGTCTAAGCCAAGGTAGAGTCGCAAGGTCTGACCGGTTGCTAAGCCTTCCGGATTAGGCTTGAGGCTTACTCGGCCGATTGGATCCAGGCCTAAGGCCGGATCAGGTAAGGGAGTCCGTTGAGCCATTGAGCCGGACTCCATTGGCCGGTCGCACCTAGATTCTATCCGGTTAGACGGATTGGTCTTTGGGGACGATCCGGATCTGTTCGTGTGTTCTGTTTATCTATTCTGGACTATCTATCTGATTCTAAGTCAAGGGGTGGTTGGTTGAATGACTTAGGATACGGTAGGTAGGTTCATACGTTTTATGATTATGTTGACTGAGGTTTATCTAAGTTCTAGGAACCAAGCCAAGCATTGTAGAATCAATCCGTTCTATTCTCGGTTATGATTAATGCTTATCTGGTTGTGGTTTCAGGAACTAAGGATGGTTCTGGTCAAGCCAAGGAGCCGTGAAGGCTCGGTCAGTGAGAGGCTGTGTAACGTGTGGTTAGATGATACTAGGGATGAACTAGGGGAAATCGGCTAATTCCTACATTAACACAGTCCAGCGGTCCCGATCAGTACATAAACACATAAGCTGTGCAAATACATACATGAACACGTAGTTAATTCAAATATCATACACGCAACCTAACAAA
>NW_026017013.1:30000-37500 GCF_020379485.1 Brassica napus | reverse complement strand
CGAGCTTGCTTATATCCTGCGGCCACGTGAATCACATTGTGAACCTAATACCTTACATGATGATGTGATTCAGATGTCGAAAATAGCAAACAGAGACTATGCACCCCTCAATCTCTCCGGAGACAATTACTGCAGTGGGCACTAGACACAAGGATTAGTCTAAAGTCCAAAGGACTCGGTGATACTATCATCGAAGACAACAATGAGAATGAAAAGAACCGATACAGAGCCTTAGGCCTTATGCGCATCATCTCATTGATGGTCTTAAAGATCAGTACATGACAATCGAGAATCCACTAGATCTTTGGATGGCTTTAAAGAATAGATATGATCACCACAGGATGGTGTTGCTTCCAAAGCAAGATGGATCATCTAGACTAAGTCGTGGATGATTACAATTCAGCTCTATTCAAGATTGTCTCAATACTAAAGCTGTGTGGTGAAGAGGTAACCGATAGCATGATGCTTGAAAAGACCTATACAACTTTCAACCACTCGAATTCTGTGTTGCAAGAGCAATACAGGACAAAGGGCTTTGCCACATATACTGATCTGATCTCATGTCTACTCCTGGCCGAGGCAAACAATGAACTCCTACTAAAGAGTAACGGGGTTAGACCGGCCGGGACAGCACCACTACCCGAAGCCCATGAGGTCGAGAAGAAAGATCCTCCCAATGAAACCTATTACGTCCAAGACAACAAGAAACCATACGGCAATAGCCGTGGTGGATTCAAGAGGCGTGGACGTGACAACTCAAACGGCCGAGATGGCTACTCAACTGGCCGGAAAGGAAACCACAATAACCGTGGTCGTGGTTCCAATTACGGCCGGGGTCGAGGCAGCTACGGCCGCGGACGAGGTGGCATATCCAAACCATCTTACACGTCCAACAAGTCTCTATGCCATAGATGCGGCAGTGACAATCATTGGGCAAAGAATTGTAGAACTCCGAAACACTTGTGCGACCTCTACCAAGAGAGCATCAAGAACAAGAACCCGGAGGCAAACATGATCCAAGAAAACGTCCATGAGGACAAGGGATATGGGTATGATGCTGACAATGAATCCGACAAGGATAACCAAGATGACCTAATGGATTTTGAGACATCCGATTGTCTCAAGGACTAGTTTTCGAATCACATTGTCTTATTGCTTTATGTTTTGATTTGGTGTTTTTATTTTATGTAATGGAATTTTTAATAAGAAGAGTTTTAAACATCTTATGAAGTCTCTAAAGTTTATTTTATTTATAGAATGAATGATGAGATGAGTGTACTTGTGGTGGATAGTGGCACAAGTCACACAATACTTAGAGACAAAAGGTACTTTATAAATCTCACAATGCAAAGTGCAAAGGTACACACCATTGCGGGTGAGGCTAGCCTGATTGAAGGTCACGGCCAAGCCTATGTGATGATGCCTAAGGGCACTCACCTAGAGATCAAAACCGCCTTGTATTCCCCAAGCTCTAGAAGAAGCTTATTGAGTTTCAAGGATATAAGATTAAACGGTTTTCACCTTGAAACATGGGAAGAAGGAAACAAAGAATTCCTTAACATAACCTTGATCACCAAAGGCAATAAAAAGATCCTAGAGACAATGCCCGCAATGACCACTGGTCTGTACTATGCAAGGATCAGTATGATCGAGGCCAATGCCTCCGAGCTATTCACTTTATGGCATAACCGGCTTGGCCATCCCGGAACAGGAATGATGCGAAAACTGATGATGAATTCACAAGGGCACACGTTCAAAGGAGTTATCCCACGAAATCTCACATGTGCAGCATGTGCACAAGGGAAACTCATAATCAGGCCATCACCAGCCAAGGTTCACAAAGAAACCTTAAACTTTCTGGAAAGGATTCAAGGAGACATATGTGGACCAATACACCCACCTTGTGGGACGTTTAGATACTTCATGGTCCTCATTGATGCATCGACCAGATGGTCACATGTCTGCCTACTATCCACTAGGAACCTAGCCTTTGCACGGCTGCTTGCCCAAATGATAAGGCTGAGAGCACACTTTCCAGATTTCCCTCTTAAGACTATACGTCTAGACAATGCTGGTGAATTCACGTCCCAAGCGTTTAATGAATACTGTATGTCCATGGGGGTAAGAGTAGAGCACTCCCTGGCACATGTCCATACACAGAACGGCTTGGCCGAATCATTCATTAAACGGATCCAGCTGATAGCCCGGCCACTGCTTATGAAGTCTCAACTTCCGGTATCAGCATGGGGACATGCGGTTTTACATGCAACGGAACTGATTCGCATCAGGCCATCTAGTGAACATAGATATTCACCATCCCAACTACTCACGGGTCAAGAGCCAGACGTGTCCCACATCAAGACATTCGGATGTGCCGTCTACGTTCCAATTGCTCCACCACAGAGAACTAAGATGGGACCACAAAGGAGGATGGGAATATACGTAGGATATGACTCCCCAAGTATCATAAAGTATCTTGAGCCAACAACCGGTGATTTGTTTAAGGCCAGATACGAAGACTCACAGTTTGATGAGTCCAAATATCCGTCCTTAGGGGGAGATAACAGCCGGTTGATTTCAAAAGATTTAGAATGGTTTAGACCATCAATATCTTGGCAAGATCCTCGGACTAGAGAGTGTGATCTAGAAGTCCAAAAGATTATACATCTACAAGAGCTAGCTAACAAGTTGCCAGATACATTTGCTGACCCAAATAGAGTAACAATGTCACACAACCCGGCTTGTAATGCACCCATAAGATTGAACGTCCAAGATGGACAATGTCAAGTGGCTACAGAGTCTAAGCAACGTTTAAAACGTGGTAGACCAATTGGTTCCAAAGACAAACAGCCTCGGAAGTCCAAGAGAGGTGCTGGATCCGAGAGCATCAAAGAAACCGTCCAGGACATAGATGGACCGGTCGAGCCGACCAGGACGGTCGAGCCATGCGTACCGGCCACACCCGATGATCCGGCCGTTCCTCAAAGTGAGGTCCGGGACGCTGGGCTTCACGGGACAGAAGAGCCGGACAACCAAGAGATCTCTATAGACCATGTAATGTCTGGAAAACAATGGAACAGAAAAGATATCAACGTTGATGATTTATTTGCATACAAGGTAGCACTTGAGATCATGGATAAAGATGAGGATCTAGAACCCACGTCCATACAAGAATGCATGCTAAGATCAGATTGGATCAAATGGAAAGAAGCTATTAACGTGGAGTTAGAATCATTGAGAAAGAGAGGCGTTTTTGGCCCTATAACATTGACACCAAGAGATGTCAAACCAGTGGGATACAAATGGGTCTTTGTAAGGAAGAGAAACGAGAAAGGAGAAGTAGTGAGATACAAAGCACGGCTTGTAGCACAAGGATTCTCCCAAAGACCTGGAATAGATTATGAGGAGACTTACTCCCCTGTGGTGGATGCAACTACACTGAGATATCTAATCAGTCTGGCAGTGAAAGAAAACATTGACTTACGCCTAATGGATGTAGTAACTGCATACCTATACGGACCACTGGATAATGAGATACATATGAAAGTTCCAGAGGGCATTGAGCTCAAAGACAAGAAAGGTTCTCGAGAACAACATTGCATAAAGTTGAACAAAGCCTTATATGGTTTAAAGCAATCAGGTCGAATGTGGTACAATAGATTATCCGAGTACCTAGTGAAAGAGGGTTATAAGAATGATCCAATAAGTCCATGTATATTCATAAAGAAGTTTGACAGCAAGGGCTACGTGATCATGTCTGTCTATGTGGACGACCTGAATATTATAGGAACCTCTGGAGAGATTTCCCAAACAGTTGAATGTCTAAAGAAAGAATTCGAGATGAAAGACTTAGGGAAGACTAAGTTTTGTTTGGGATTACAGTTTGAGTATAAAGAGAATGGCATCCTTGTGCACCAAGAAACTTATACAGAAAAGATACTCAAGCAATTCTATATGGACAAGGCTCATCCCTTGCCATGTCCTATGGTCGTGAGGGCCTTAGACCTTGAGAAGGACCCATTCGGACCAAAGAAGCCGGACGAGGAAGCACTCGGACCGGAAGTGCCTTACCTAAGTGCCATTGGGGCCTTAATGTACTTGGCTAGTCATACTAGACCGGACATAAGCTTTGCCGTGAGCTTACTATCAAGATTTGGTTCTTGTCCGACTTTAAGGCACTGGAACGGAGTGAAACATCTGTTCAGATATCTGCAAGGAACAAAGGATCTCGGTTTGTTCTATACTAACCGGCCAGGAGAGAACATGGTCGGATATGCAGATGCTGGGTACTTATCTGACCCACACCAGGCTAGATCTCAAACGGGATATGTATTCACACATAGTGGAGCCGCAATAAGCTGGCGTTCTACCAAGCAGTCCTTAGTAGCCACATCATCCAATCATGCCGAGATCATAGCCATGTATGAGGCAAGCCGGGAGCTTGTCTGGTTGAGGAACATGACCGGCCATGTCTTAAGAGAGAGTGGTCTGGCCGTGGGACAAGAGAAGGAGGAACCAACGATCATCTACGAAGACAATGCGGCGTGCATTGCTCAGCTCAAGGAAGGATACATCAAGGGAGACAGGACCAAGCACATCCTGCCCAAGTTCTTCTTCACCCACGACTTGCAGAAGACAAAGGAGGTTCAAGTAGTTCAAGTTCGATCAAGCGACAACTCAGCCGACCTTTTCACCAAGTCTCTGCCTACCTCAACACACAGGAAGCTGGTTCATCAGATAGGGATGCGCCGGCTGAAGGATCTTCAGTGATGCCTTCATCAGGGGGAGTATCATGCGTTGTACTCTTTTTCCTGTCTATGGTTTCCATTTTTCCCACCTTGGGTTTTTGGTTTTCCTAGAGAGGTTTTAACGAGGCAACATCGTGCATGGTACGAGCCCATATGGTTATAGCATCCAAGGGGGAGTGTTAAGAACAATGTGGATAGCTAGTAACCATGTAAAGGAAGAACGGACCGTGTCCAGGCCCAAGACCAAGACCGCGTCCAAGAGAGAGAGAGAGAGGCGGCCAAAGCATTGGACCGACCTTAGATTTAGGAAGTTTCCTTTTCTCTTCATGTTTATCTATAAGAGGTTTTCCTTTTTACTTTAGGATAAGGATATGTACTATTTCCTTTTATCCATATCTTGTAATCCCCTATATAAGGGAACACTTTGATTAATTAATAATATACACGAATTCCCCTATTGTTCACAACAAATTTTTGCATTTTTGGCTTCTCGGGTGATTTTGGCTGTCCGTGGGTGATTTTGGCCCACGTGGGCTCTCTGTTCAGTACACACGGACGTCCGTGTGTGTCCGTCAGCACACACAGGACGTCCGTGGCCGTCCGTCAGCACACACAGGACGTCCGTGGCCATCCGTCAGCACACACAGGACGTCCGGCTGTCCATCAGTACACATATCAGCACGCTCCGTGGACTGTTCGGGTGATTTTGGCCCACGTGGGCTGTCTGTTCAGTACACACAGGACGTCCGTCAGCACACGCAGGACGTCCGTGGCTGTCCGTGTGTGTCCGTGTGTCCGTCAGTGCACACAGGACGTCCGTCAGCACACACAGGACGTCCGTCAGCACACGCAGGACGTCCGTGGCTGTCCGTGTGTGTCCGTGTGTCCGTCAGTGCACACAGGACGTCCGTCAGCACACACAGGACGTCCGTCAGCACACGCAGGACGTCCGTCAGCACACGCAGGACGTCTGTGGCTGTCCGTGTGTGTCCGTGTGTCCGTCAGTGCACACAGGACGTCCGTCAGCACACACAGGACGTCCGTCAGCACACGCAGGACGTCCGTCAGCACACGCAGGACGTCCGTCAGCACACGCAGGATGTCCGTGACTGTCCGTGTGTGTCCGTGTGTCCGTCAGCACACGCAGGACGTCCGTCAGTACACACAGGACGTCCGTCAGCACACAAAGGACGTCCGTGGCCGTCCGTCAGTACACAGAGGACGTCCGTGGCGTCCGTCAGCACACACAGGACGTCCGTCAGTACACAGAGGACGTCCGTGGCCGTCCGTCAGCACACACAGGGCGTCCGTCAGCACACGCAGGACGTCCGTGTGTCCGTCAGTACACACAGGACGTCCGTCAGCACACACAGGACGTCCGTCAGTACACACAGGACGTCCGTCAGCACACACAGGACGTCTGTGGTCGTCCGACAGTACACATATCAGCATGCTGGCCCTTCCTGTGGACTGTTCGGGTGATTTGGCCCACGGGGGCTGTCTGTTCAGTACACACAGGACGTCCGTCAGCACACGCAGGACGTCCGTGCCTGTCCGTTAGCACACACAGACTGTCCGTGGACTGATCCGTGTACTGAACTCATATCAGCATGCTGACCACACATATCAGCATGCTGGCCCTTCCCGTGGACTGTCCGTGTACTGATTTTGGACAACTGATGCACCATGTCAGTACACATATCAGCATGCTGGCCCTTCCCGTGGACTGATCCGTGTACTGATCCGTGTACTGAACTCATATCAGCATGCTGACCACACATATCAGCATGCTGGCCCTTCCCGTGGACTGTCCGTGTACTGATCCGTGTACTGAACTCATATCAGCATGCTGACCACACATATCAGCATGCTGGCCCTTCCCGTGGACTGATTCGTGTACTGATCCGTGTACTGATCCGTGTACTGAACTCATATCAGCATGCTGACCACACATATCAGCATGCTGGCCCTTCCCGTGGACTGATTCGTGTACTGATCCGTGTACTGAACTCATATCAGCATGCTGACCACACATATCAGCATGCTGGCCCTTCCCGTGGACTGTCCGTGTACTGATCCGTGTACTGAACTCATATCAGCATGCTGACCACACATATCAGCATGCTGGCCCTTCCCGTGGTCTGTCCGTGTACTGATCCGTGTACTGAACTCATATCAGCATGCTGACCACACATATCAGCATGCTGGCCCTTCCCGTGGACTGATTCGTGTACTGATCCGTGTACTGAACTCATATCAGCATGCTGACCACACATATCAGCATGCTGGCCCTTCCCGTGGACTGTCCGTGTACTGATCCGTGTACTGATCCGTGTACTGAACTCATATCAGCATGCTGACCACACATATCAGCATGCTGGCCCTTCCCGTGGACTGTCCGTGTACTGATCCGTGGACTGATCCGTGTACTAAACTCATATCAGCATGCTGACCACACATATCAGCATGCTGGCCCTTCCCGTGGACTGTCCGGGTACTGATTTCAGCCAACTAATGCACCATGTCAGTACACATATCAGCATGCTGGCCCTTCCCGTGGACTGATTCGTGTACTGATCCGTGTACTGAACTCATATCAGCATGCTGACCACACATATCAGCATGCTGGCCCTTCCCGTGGACTGTCCGTGTACTGATCCGTGTACTGATCCGTGTACTGAACTCATATCAGCATGCTGACCACACATATCAGCATGCTGGCCCTTCCCGTGGACTGATTCGTGTACTGATC
>NW_026017013.1:0-15000 GCF_020379485.1 Brassica napus | reverse complement strand
CAGCATGCTGGCCCTTCCCGTGGACTGTCCGTGTACTGATCCGTGTACTGATCCGTGTACTGAACTCATATCAGCATGCTGACCACACATATCAGCATGCTGGCCCTTCCCGTGGACTGTCCGTGTACTGATCCGTGGACTGATCCGTGTACTGAACTCATATCAGCATGCTGACCACACATATCAGCATGCTGGCCCTTCCCGTGGACTGTCCGTGTACTGATTTTAGACAACTGATGCACCATGTCAGTACACATATCAGCACGCTGGCCCTTCCCGTGGACTGATCCGTGTACTGAACTCATATCAGCATGCTGACCATACATATCAGCATGCTGGCCCTTCCCGTGGACTGTCCGTGTACTGAACTCATATCAGCATGCTGACCACACATATCAGCATGCTGGCCCTTCCCGTGGACTGTCCGTGTACTGATCCGTGGACTGATCCGTGTACTGAACTCATATCAGCATGCTGACCACACATATCAGCATGCTGGCCCTTCCCGTGGACTGTCCGTGTACTGATTTTGGAAAACTGATGCACCATGTCAGTACACATATCAGCACGCTGGCCCTTCCCGTGGACTGATCCGTGTACTGAACTCATATCAGTATGCTGACCATACATATCAGCATGCTGGCCCTTCCCGTGGACTGTCCGTGTACTGATTTTGGACAACTGATGCACCATGTCAGTACACATATCAGCATGCTGGCCCTTCCCGTGGACTGATCCGTGTACTGATCTGGACATAAGCTCGAGTTTTGATGGACTGGACTGTCCAAGTCAGTCTGATTGGTCCAAGTAGTACTTATGCTGGCTCGACTTTTCCATCATCCAACCAAGTGTTAACATTTTTCCTTGGTATGATCGAGGCCAAGCGTACTGATGGGCAAGCGTACTGATGGGCAAGCGTACTGAAGGGATGAATTAACTCTTTTGGGTTTTAATGCTCCCGTCAGGATGCTTTTGGCCGAGACTTGTGCACATGCGGGCTGCATTTCATCGGCCAATCTGAAATATTAGGTTGAGAGTGAATTTCACCAAGTAAAAATCTCGAACCTCTGACGGATCTTCTTATATACTGTTATGAACATGTGTGGATTGCCATTAACCAAGACAAGAAGAGAAGGCCCATCAGGCCACGACCAGGCCCAACCACGGCCGCGTCCAAGAGGAGAGAGAGAGAGCCGACTTCAGTAGAGAGAGAGGCGGCCACAAGCTTAGAGAGAAAAGGAAACCATCTTCCTTTTCCTATTAGATGTTATCTTTCCTTTTATGTATTTAGTAGATTTCCTATTTCATGTAGGATTAGGATAAGTACTCTTTCCATTTATCTCTATCTTGTAATCCTTATATAAGGAACCCCTTTTGATGATTAATAATAACATAGAACAATTACACACGAATTCTCTATTGTTCACAACACGTTATCAGCACGATAGACTCTAAATCTCTGAGACAAAACCATAACCCAAAATCCGTCACACATAAACCCTAAATCAGGCGGAACTTCAAATTTTCATAAATTTCTTTTGCTTCTAACCATGTCTTTTGCATGCTACAAAGGTCGGAGTTTCGTGGTCTAAACGGATGTCTACAGCAACTTTTGATCAACACTTGACATCCTAAACTCTTTGTTGACATATTTTTGATGTTTCTTTTCAGAAAACTTTCTTCAAAAATATTAATTTTTGCATTTTTGGCTTCTCGGGTGATTTTGGCTGTCCGTGGGTGATTTTGGCCCACGTGGGCTGTCTGTTCAGTACACACGGACGTCCGTGTGTGTCCGTCAGCACACACAGGACGTCCGTGGCCGTCCGTCAGCACACACAGGACGTCCGTGGCCGTCCGTCAGCACACACAGGACGTCCGGCTGTCCATCAGTACACATATCAGCACGCTCCGTGGACTGTTCGGGTGATTTTGGCCCACGTGGGCTGTCTGTTCAGTACACACAGGACGTCCGTCAGCACACGCAGGACGTCCGTGGCTGTCCGTGTGTGTCCGTGTGTCCGTCAGTGCACACAGGAAGTCCGTCAGCACACACAGGACGTCCGTCAGCACACGCAGGACGTCCGTGGCTGTCCGTGTGTGTCCGTGTGTCCGTCAGTGCACACAGGACGTCTGTCAGCACACGCAGGACGTCCGTCAGCACACGCAGGACGTCAGTGGCTGTCCGTGTGTGTCCGTGTGTCCGTCAGTGCACACAGGACGTCTGTCAGCACACACAGGACGTCCGTCAGCACACAGAGGACGTCCGTCAGCACACGCAGGACGTCCGTGGCTGTCCGTGTGTGTCCGTGTGACCGTCAGCACACGCAGGACGTCCGTCACTACACACAGGACGTCCGTCAGCACACAAAGGACGTCCGTGGCCGTCCGTGGCCGTCCGTCAGCACACACAGGACGTCCGTCAGTACACAGAGGACGTCCGTGGCCGTCCGTCAGCACACACAGGGCGTCCGTCAGCACACGCAGGGCGTCCGTCAGCACACGCAGGACGTCCGTGTGTGTCCGTGTGTCCGTCAGTACACACAGGACGTCCGTCAGCACACACAGGACGTCCGTCAGTACACACAGGACGTCCGTCAGCACACACAGGACGTCCGTGGTCGTCCGTCAGTACACATATCAGCATGCTGGCCCTTCCTGTGGACTGTTCGGGTGATTTTGGCCCACGTGGGCTGTCTGTTCGGTACACACAGGACGTCCGTCAGCACACGCAGGACGTCCGTGCCTGTCCGTTAGCACACACAGACTGTCCATGGACTGATCCGTGTACGGAACTCATATCAGCATGCGGACCACACATATCAGCATGCTGGCCCTTCCCGTGGACTGTCCGTGTACTGATTTTGGACAACTGATGCATCATGTCAGTACACATATCAGCATGCTGGCCCTTCCCGTGGACTGATCCGTGTACTGATCCGTGTACTGATCCGTGTACTGAACTCATATCAGCATGCTGACCACACATATCAGCATGCTGGCCCTTCCCGTGGACTGTCCGTGTACTGATCCGTGTACTGATCCGTGTACTGAACTCATATCAGCATGCTGACCACACATATCAGCATGCTGGCCCTTCCCGTGGACTGATTCGTGTACTGATCCGTGTACTGATCCGAGTACTGAACTCATATCAGCATGCGGACCACACATATCAGCATGCTGGCCCTTCCCGTGGACTGTCCGTGTACTGATCCGTGTACTGATCCGTGTACTGAACTCATATCAGCATGCTGACCACACATATCAGCATGCTGGCCCTTCCCGTGGACTGTCCGTGTACTGATCCGTGTACTGAACTCATATCAGCATGCTGACCACACATATCAGCATGCTGGCCCTTCCCGTGGACTGATTCGTGTACTGATCCGTGTACTGATCCGTGTACTGAACTCATATCAGCATGCTGACCACACATATCAGCATGCTGGCCCTTCCCGTGGACTGTCCGTGTACTGATCCGTGTACTGATCCGTGTACTGAACTCATATCAGCATGCTGACCACACATATCAGCATGCTGGCCCTTCCCGTGGACTGTCCGTGTACTGATCCGTGGACTGATCCGTGTACTGAACTCATATCAGCATGCTGACCACACATATCAGCATGCTGGCCCTTCCCGTGGACTGTCCGTGTACTGATTTTAGACAACTGATGCACCATGTCAGTACACATATCAGCACGCTGGCCCTTCCCGTGGACTGATCCGTGTACTGAACTCATATCAGCATGCTGACCATACATATCAGCATGCTGGCCCTTCCCGTGGACTGTCCGTGTACTGAACTCATATCAGCATGCTGACCACACATATCAGCATGCTGGCCCTTCCCGTGGACTGTCCGTGTACTGATCCGTGGACTGATCCGTGTACTGAACTCATATCAGCATGCTGACCACACATATCAGCATGCTGGCCCTTCCCGTGGACTGTCCGTGTACTGATTTTGGAAAACTGATGCACCATGTCAGTACACATATCAGCACGCTGGCCCTTCCCGTGGACTGATCCGTGTACTGAACTCATATCAGTATGCTGACCATACATATCAGCATGCTGGCCCTTCCCGTGGACTGTCCGTGTACTGATTTTGGACAACTGATGCACCATGTCAGTACACATATCAGCATGCTGGCCCTTCCCGTGGACTGATCCGTGTACTGATCTGGACATAAGCTCGAGTTTTGATGGACTGGACTGTCCAAGTCAGTCTGATTGGTCCAAGTAGTACTTATGCTGGCTCGACTTTCCATCATCCAACCAAGTGTTAACATTTTTCCTTGGTATGATCGAGGCCAAGCGTACTGATGGGCAAGCGTACTGATGGGCAAGCGTACTGAAGGGATGAATTAACTCTTTTGGGTTTTAATGCTCCCGTCAGGATGCTTTTGGCCGAGACTTGTGCACATGCGGGCTGCATTTCATCGGCCAATCTGAAATATTAGGTTGAGAGTGAATTTCACCAAGTAAAAATCTCGAACCTCTGACGGGATCTTCTTATATACTGTTATGAACATGTGTGGATTGCCATTAACCAAGACAAGAAGAGAAGGCCCATCAGGCCACGACCAGGCCCAACCACGGCCGCGTCCAAGAGGAGAGAGAGAGAGCCGACTTCAGTAGAGAGAGAGGCGGCCACAAGCTTAGAGAGAAAAGGAAACCATCTTTCCTTTTCCTATTAGATGTTATCTTTCCTTTTATGTATTTAGTAGATTTCCTATTTCATGTAGGATTAGGATAAGTACTCTTTCCATTTATCTCTATCTTGTAATCCTTATATAAGGAACCCTTTTGATGATTAATAATAACATAGAACAATTACACACGAATTCTCTATTGTTCACAACACGTTATCAGCACGATAGACTCTAAATCTCTGAGACAAAACCATAACCCAAAATCCGTCACACATAAACCCTAAATCAGGCGGAACTTCAAATTTTCATAAATTTCTTTGCTTCTAACCATGTCTTTTGCATGCTACAAAGGTCGGAGTTTCGTGGTCTAAACGGATGTCTACAGCAACTTTTGATCAACACTTGACATCCTAAACTCTTTGTTGACATATTTTTGATGTTTCTTTTCAGAAAACTTTCTTCAAAATATTAATTTTTGCATTTTTGGCTTCTCGGGTGATTTTGGCTGTCCGTGGGTGATTTTGGCCCACGTGGGCTGTCTGTTCAGTACACACGGACGTCCGTGTGTGTCCGTCAGCACCCACAGGACGTCCGTGGCCGTCCGTCAGCACACACAGGACGTCCGTGCCGTCCGTCAGCACACACAGGACGTCCGGCTGTCCATCAGTACACATATCAGCACGCTCCGTGGACTGTTCGGGTGATTTTGGCCCACGTGGGCTGTCTGTTCAGTACACACAGGACGTCCGTCAGCACACGCAGGACGTCCGTGGCTGTCCGTGTGTGTCCGTGTGTCCGTCAGTGCACACAGGAAGTCCGTCAGCACACACAGGACGTCCGTCAGCACACGCAGGACGTCCGTGGCTGTCCGTGTGTGTCCGTGTGTCCGTCAGTGCACACAGGACGTCCGTCAGCACACGCAGGACGTCCGTCAGCACACGCAGGACGTCAGTGGCTGTCCGTGTGTGTCCGTGTGTCCGTCAGTGCACACAGGACGTCTGTCAGCACACACAGGACGTCCGTCAGCACACAGAGGACGTCCGTCAGCACACGCAGGACGTCCGTGGCTGTCCGTGTGTGTCCGTGTGACCGTCAGCACACGCAGGACGTCCGTCACTACACACAGGACGTCCGTCAGCACACAAAGGACGTCCGTGGCCGTCCGTGGCCGTCCGTCAGCACACACAGGACGTCCGTCAGTACACAGAGGACGTCCGTGGCCGTCCGTCAGCACACACAGGGCGTCCGTCAGCACACGCAGGGCGTCCGTCAGCACACGCAGGACGTCCGTGGTGTCCGTGTGTCCGTCAGTACACACAGGACGTCCGTCAGCACACACAGGACGTCCGTCAGTACACCACAGGACGTCCGTCAGCACACACAGGACGTCCGTGGTCGTCCGTCAGTACACATATCAGCATGCTGGCCCTTCCTGTGGACTGTTCGGGTGATTTTGGCCCACGTGGGCTGTCTGTTCGGTACACACAGGACGTCCGTCAGCACACGCAGGACGTCCGTGCCTGTCCGTTAGCACACACAGACTGTCCATGGACTGATCCGTGTACGGAACTCATATCAGCATGCGGACCACACATATCAGCATGCTGGCCCTTCCCGTGGACTGTCCGTGTACTGATTTTGGACAACTGATGCATCATGTCAGTACACATATCAGCATGCTGGCCCTTCCCGTGGACTGATCCGTGTACTGATCCGTGTACTGATCCGTGTACTGAACTCATATCAGCATGCTGACCACACATATCAGCATGCTGGCCCTTCCCGTGGACTGTCCGTGTACTGATCCGTGTACTGATCCGTGTACTGAACTCATATCAGCATGCTGACCACACATATCAGCATGCTGGCCCTTCCCGTGGACTGATTCGTGTACTGATCCGTGTACTGATCCGAGTACTGAACTCATATCAGCATGCGGACCACACATATCAGCATGCTGGCCCTTCCCGTGGACTGTCCGTGTACTGATCCGTGTACTGATCCGTGTACTGAACTCATATCAGCATGCTGACCACACATATCAGCATGCTGGCCCTTCCCGTGGACTGTCCGTGTACTGATCCGTGTACTGAACTCATATCAGCATGCTGACCACACATATCAGCATGCTGGCCCTTCCCGTGGACTGATTCGTGTACTGATCCGTGTACTGATCGTGTACTGAACTCATATCAGCATGCTGACCACACATATCAGCATGCTGGCCCTTCCCGTGGACTGTCCGTGTACTGATCCGTGTACTGATCCGTGTACTGAACTCATATCAGCATGCTGACCACACATATCAGCATGCTGCCCTTTCCGTGGACTGTCCGTGTACTGATCCGTGGACTGATCCGTGTACTGAACTCATATCAGCATGCTGACCACACATATCAGCATGCTGGCCCTTCCCGTGGACTGTCCGTGTACTGATTTTAGACAACTGATGCACCATGTCAGTACACATATCAGCACGCTGGCCCTTCCCGTGGACTGATCCGTGTACTGAACTCATATCAGCATGCTGACCATACATATCAGCATGCTGGCCCTTCCCGTGGACTGTCCGTGTACTGAACTCATATCAGCATGCTGACCACACATATCAGCATGCTGGCCCTTCCCGTGGACTGTCCGTGTACTGATCCGTGGACTGATCCGTGTACTGAACTCATATCAGCATGCTGACCACACATATCAGCATGCTGGCCCTTCCCGTGGACTGTCCGTGTACTGATTTTGGAAAACTGATGCACCATGTCAGTACACATATCAGCACGCTGGCCCTTCCCGTGGACTGATCCGTGTACTGAACTCATATCAGTATGCTGACCATACATATCAGCATGCTGGCCCTTCCCGTGGACTGTCCGTGTACTGATTTTGGACAACTGATGCACCATGTCAGTACACATATCAGCATGCTGGCCCTTCCCGTGGACTGATCCGTGTACTGATCTGGACATAAGCTCGAGTTTTGATGGACTGGACTGTCCAAGTCAGTCTGATTGGTCCAAGTAGTACTTATGCTGGCTCGACTTTCCATCATCCAACCAAGTGTTAACATTTTTCCTTGGTATGATCGAGGCCAAGCGTACTGATGGGCAAGCGTACTGATGGGCAAGCGTACTGAAGGGATGAATTAACTCTTTTGGGTTTTAATGCTCCCGTCAGATGCTTTTGGCCGAGACTTGTGCACATGCGGGCTGCATTTCATCGGCCAATCTGAAATATTAGGTTGAGAGTGAATTTCACCAAGTAAAAATCTCGAACCTCTGACGGGATCTTCTTATATACTGTTATGAACATGTGTGGATTGCCATTAACCAAGACAAGAAGAGAAGGCCCATCAGGCCACGACCAGGCCCAACCACGGCCGCGTCCAAGAGGAGAGAGAGAGAGCCGACTTCAGTAGAGAGAGAGGCGGCCACAAGCTTAGAGAGAAAAGGAAACCATCTTTCCTTTTCCTATTAGATGTTATCTTTCCTTTTTATGTATTTAGTAGATTCCTATTTCATGTAGGATTAGGATAAGTACTCTTTCCATTTATCTCTATCTTGTAATCCTATATAAGGAACCCCTTTGATGATTAATAATAACATAGAACAATTACACACGAATTCTCTATTGTTCACAACACGTTATCAGCACGATAGACTCTAAATCTCTGAGACAAAACCATAACCCAAAATCCGTCACACATAAACCCTAAATCAGGCGGAACTTCAAATCGATCGATCTCTCCAACCCCGACGACCCAGACGACGAGCCACGTATCAAATTGAAGCTCTTGACGAGAGGAATCCATCACCGCAAACCGTTGGTCGATCGATCTCAGACGCGCCCACACTCGCAGAAATAATACACGGCGCCGACTTAAGTTCTTGGAACCCTAATCCGAGCCAACAAGATTTTTCTATCCAAATTCAAATCTTGTAAAAGATAATGTAACGACCCGAATTTCGATCTCGGAACTCGTTAGCCGGCTAAGGCCCAAGCAATACATCAAAACTAAAATGTTTGTTTATAAATACCCCATTTTCACATTGTTTTCTCCACCTGCATCAAAAAGAAATCAGAAAAGTTAGAGAGAAGAAGAAGTGAAAAAGAGAGAGTGAGAGAAAGAAAGATAGGAACCACTGCATGCTGCCACCAGGAGTCCTCGCCGGAGCCACCGCACGCCAGGACATCGTCAAGCTCGTCATCACCATCAACCGCAGCTGAGTATCGTCGGAAACCGCCGCCTCTTAAGCTTTGTTTTCGTCCGTTCAGTATATCGGCCATATCTTCTTAACCGTTGAGAATCTCGCGCATGCAGAGCCACCATCGTGTTCCTCTCGTCGAGACGAAGCCGTAGCCACCGACCACGCCGCAATCGGAGTCCGGACGAAGCCGCTAGAGCATCCGGAAGTTTCGCCTCTGTGCGCGCGTGAGTTACACGCGCCGCCGCCAGAAATCGTCTCCGCCGCCAGACCACCACCGGAACGCCGTCGCTGTCGCCGTGCTCCGCCTTCTGTCGCCGCCGTCGTCCGCCGTCACCACCGGTAAGCCATCGCCGTCGCCGTCGGTGACCGTCGCCGGTGACTCGCCGACGACTCGCCAACTCGGCTGAGTCGACCCGGTGAGTCAACTCGGTTGACTCGGTTAACCGCTGGTTTGACTGGTTTGACCGGTTTAAATTGATTTCGTTTCGGTTAGGGTAAACCGGTCGGTTAGGACAAATTGATTTCTGGTCAAGGGTTGACCGGATTGACCTTTGACCATCGAATTGACTTTTCCATAAACCTTGACCAGACCCGTTTTAAACCGTTCGAAAGGCGTTCTGACTCGATTTTTCGCCCTGATTTCAGATTTGGAGTCTATTTGAGCATCTGGAGTTCATAGATACCACATTTCCCTATTGCTAAGGTGAGGGCTACTCCGTTAAATCCCGAGCTAGTTTAGTACTACCATTATGGAAAGTTTAGTTTCGAAACATGATCCGTCTCTGTGAATCGAGTCTGTTGAGAGTCTTGCTTGTTCATTATTGATATTGATTGTTAACCGGAATTAGGATAATAGAGGATTCAACGATTGTGTGAAATGATTGATGCTAAGAACTGCTATATATATGTATTACATAGTTATGAGTAGGGATTATGTGATGAGGGCGTGAGTTCAGAGATGTCTGAGCTTCGACGCTACGGTATGGTATGGGCGTGAGTTCAGAGACGTTTGAGCTTCGACGCTACTGTTTGGGGCGTGGTGCAGAGACGTTTGCATTTGACGCTACGATGGGCGGGGGTACAGAGACAGACTGTACTAGCGACGCTTCGAGTATATGTATATATCCTTATGAGGAGATGCGTGGTGCATAGAGTAGCTATATACTATAAGCGCATGAGTTGTAACGGCTAGTCCTCTAGCCGCATATTGATTGTTCTGTGTGGTGTAATAGGCACCGTGTTTGTTTCATGCTAGAGCTATGCCTACATTTTAGTAGTGCTATGAACTCAGTCTGTGGTTTGCGGTTTAGCATCCCATACCTCGCTGGGCAACTCCCCTGTTGCTCACCCCTCCTTCTTTCCCCCTTTCAGGTGAGACCGACGAGCAGGAGTGATTATCGGACCGGTGCTATTGGGCTTTTGGGCTTCTATCGCTTTTATCGTTATCGGGCTTTTAGGCCTTTGGCTTTTATCGTTTATGTTATTTCCTATTTCAGACTTATACCGTTATCTATATTTCGGATGTTATTTTATATTATGGATTTCCAGCGTGGACGTTGACTTTTATATTTATAAATAGAGATTTCAGAAACTATTATTTATCGCATCATTTTTATTATTATTTCGAAAGTGACGGGCGTCACAGTTTTGGTATCAGAGCGGGGTTCTGTCCCGGCTCCGACCCGGGATGGCGATTTTGGAGACCTGGTTTTATTCGGTTTTATTCGATTTTAACAGTTTTAGACGATTTCAAAATATTTTTGGGGATTTGGGAATTTTGAAAATGAAAATAAATAGCACCTTTCCGTTCGATATCACTTCTCCTTAAATGTTGGTATCAAAAGTTGAGCGTAAGTTAACATTTCGCTTTCCTTTCAGATGCCGCCAAGGAGAAGAACCACCCGTGCCCAGACCACCAGAGCTGTTAGAGACGATGTAGATGAGCATGAGCAGCCCGCAGTTCCGCCACCGCGGCTCCACCAGTTGATCAGGATGCATTGAGACAGATGGTTCAGGATGCCGCTAGACAGGCCGCTCAGGAGGCACTTCAGCAGATTGCCCAGGAGGCAGCCAGGCAGGCCGCTCAGGAGGCTGCCCCGAGTAGCTGCTCAGGAGGTTGCTCGTCAGATGGCTGCAGTTCAGCAGGCTCCTCAGGTTCAGGTGCAGCAGGGTCCACAGATTCAGGTTCAGCAAGTTCCCACCGGTTCAGGTCCAGCAGGATCAGCAGATTCCCGCTCAGCATGATCATCAGGATCCCGTTCAGCAGGTTCCCCTTCCTCAGGTTCCACTGCAGCACGGACCAGCTCAGCAGTTTGCTCATGGTGTTCAGGATCTACCACCACCACCACCGCGACCTCATGTTACCCGGTTTATGATGAGAGGTTCTACAGGCTGACGCGTCAGATGAGGAACATGGATATGGAGCATTTTAGTGGGACAGTGGATGCTGTAGCTGCACATGATTGGAAGTTAGCCTTGCAGCGGAAGCTGGAGATTATTGAGTGTCCACCAGAGTTGTCGCTCAGATTGACTATGCAGTACCTTCGTGGAGATGCTCTTATATGGTGGGAGGGAATACGATTGAGTCACCTTGGGCCAGAGAGGCTTACCTTCGCAGACTTCATCCGAGAGTTCGATAGGAAATACTTTCCGAAGGAAGCTATGGATAGGAGAAATGAAATGCGAGTTCGAGCATGTAAGCCAGGGTGAGATGTCTATCAGGGAGTATGAGGTTTGTTTAACCAACTTCGCAGATTTGCTGGAGAGGGCATTTTAGAGGAAGACCTGATGAGAAATTTTTGAATGGGATGCGAGTGGAGATTCGCAACAGGTGCCGTGTCGTCACTTATCACAGATTGGGAGATTTGGTGGAGAAGGCTGCCGAGCAGGAGGCAGGTTTGGCAGAGGAGCAGAAGTACTCCAAGGCAGTTCAGCCTAAGTTTGGAGGGACTTCAGAGGCACAGCAGAGGACATGGGACAAAACCGAGCATACAGTGCTTTTACTGTGGAAAGATGGGACATAAGAGTAGGGTTTGTCGGAGTAGGCTATTTGATGCTCAGGTTGCGCCACCAGTCAGACAGATTGCAGCAGCACCAGCAGCACCAGCAGCGGCACATGTCTGCTTTGGCTGTGGTCATCCAGGTCACTTCATCAGAGATTGCCGAGGAGGGGCAATGCGGCACTTCCACCACCACCGAAGCGTCTAGCCATCGCTCCACGTGCGTTTGCGGTTGGAGATCCCATGGAGCTGAGCCGAAAGCGGGTATGTGTTCTTAACATACTTGCTTGTGTTAATATTTGTGGTTTGTGGTTATCTTGTATAGTTCGAGATTAGTGAATATCGTGTATGATTGGTTGTGGTTGGTGTGAGTTACCTCACACCTTATTTGACTTAAGAGCTTTTCATAGTTTTGTGAGTTCGCGTTTGGTTAAGTTTTAGTTTTTTTTGGGGGATCTTCTAACCGAAATATAAGCAGATTCAGATTGTTGTTATGGAGGAGCTTGGGAACGATCAAGATTCATCGCGATATACCTGTTATCATTTGAGTATTATGATGGTATCGTCGAGGTTTTTATGGTGGGTCTAGTCGTACACCACTTTGTTGGACCAAAGTGGGGGAGAGACGTGAGATGGAATCAACAATGATTCAAGAAGCGGTAGAGCAAATGGAAATGCTCGAAGCTTAGGTTAGGAAGCCCATGACCGTCAGAAGAGTTACGTGGATAAGCGCCGTAAGGATTTGGATTTTGAAGTTGGCGACCTAATAAATCTGAAGGAGGATGTTCAAGAAGAATCAAAGATTCGGATCTAAAGAAGCTTAACCAAAATATATGGGAACATATCTCTTTATTGGTCAGCAAGTGAAATCAGTCTAGGGAGTGGTGACCATGTATCTAGTGACGATGTTGGTCAAGGTTCGTTGGGAGGAATAAGATTCAAGAGGAGACCTGAGCCGAGCAAGGATTATTATCGAGGTTTTGTTACGATGACATTGGACATGTCAGATTATGACTTGAATTCGGGGACGAATTCCTTATAAGTGGGGGAGAATTGTAACGACCCGAATTTCGATCTCGGAACTCGTTAGCCGGCTAAGGCCCAAGCAATACATCAAAACTAAAATGTTTGTTTATAAATACCCATTTCACATTGTTTTCTCCACCTGTGCATAAAAAAGAAATCAGAAAAGTTAGAGAGAAGAAGAAGTGAAAAAGAGAGGAGTGAGAGAGAAAGAAAGAGGAACCACTGCATGCTGCCACCAGGAGTCCTCGCCGGAGCCACCGCACGCCAGGACATCGTCAAGCTCGTCATCACCATCAACCGCAGCTGAGTATCGTCGGAAACCGCCGCCTCTTAAGCTTGTTTTCGTCCGTTCAGTATATCGGCCATATCTTCTTAACCGTTGAGAATCTCGCGCATGCAGAGCCACCATCGGTTTCCTCTCGTCGAGACGAAGCCGTAGCCACCGACCACGCCGCAATCGGAGTCGGACGAAGCCGCTAGAGCATCCGGAAGTTTCGCCTCTGTGCGCGCGTGAGTTACACGCGCCGCCGCCAGAAATCGTCTCCGCCGCCAGACCACCACCGGAACGCCGTCGCTGTCGCCGTGTCCGCCTTCTGTCGCCGCCGTCGTCCGCCGTCACCACCGGTAAGCCATCGCCGTCGCCGTCGGTGACCGTCGCCGGTGACTCGCCGACGACTCGCCAACTCGGCCTGAGTCGACCCGGTGAGTCAACTCGGTTGACTCGGTTAACCGCTGGTTGACTGGTTTGACCGGTTTTTAAATTGATTTCGTTTCGGTTAGGGTAAACCGGTCGGTTAGGACAAATTGATTTCTGGTCAAGGGTTGACCGGATTGACCTTTGACCATCGAATGCTTTTCCATAAACCTTGACCAGACCCGTTTTAAACCGTTCGAAAGGCGTTCTGACTCGATTTTTCGCCCTGATTTCAGATTTGGAGTCTATTTGAGCATCGGAGTTCATAGATACCACATTTCCCTATTGCTAAGGTGAGGGCTACTCCGTTAAATCCCGAGCTAGTTTAGTACTACCATTATGGAAAGTTTAGTTTCGAAACATGATCCGTCTCTGTGAATCGAGTCTGTTTGAGAGTCTGCTTGTTCATTATTGATATTGATTGTTAACCGGAATTAGGATAATAGAGGATTCAACGATTGTGTGAAATGATTGATGCTAAAAACTGCTATATATATGTATATACATAGTTATGAGTAGGGATTATGTGATGAGGGCGTGAGTTCAGAGATGTCTGAGCTTCGACGCTACGGTATGGTATGGGCGTGAGTTCAGAGACGTTTGAGCTTCGACGCTACTGTTTGGGGCGTGGTGCAGAGACGTTGGCATTTGACGCTACGATGGGCGGGGGTACAGAGACAGACTGTACTAGCGACGCTTCGAGTATATGTATATATCCTTATGAGGAGATGCGTGGTGCATAGAGTAGCTATATACTATAAGCGCATGAGTTGTAACGGCTAGTCCTCTAGCCGCATATTGATTGTTCTGTGTGGTGTAATAGGCACCGTGTTTTTTTCATGCTAGAGCTATGCCTACATTTTAGTAGTGCTATGAACTCAGTCTGTGGTTTGCGGTTTAGCATCCCATACCTCGCTGGGCAACTCCCCTGTTGCTCACCCCTCCTTCTTTCCCCCTTTCAGGTGAGACCGACGAGCAGGAGTGATTATCGGACCGGTGCTATTGGGCTTTTGGGCTTCTATCGTTTATCGTTATCGGGCTTTTAGGCCTTTGGCTTTTATCGTTTATGTTATTTCCTATTTCAGACTTATACCGTTATCTATATTTCGGATGTTATTTTATATTATGGATTTCCAGCGTGGACGTTGACTTTTATATTTATAAATAGAGATTTCAGAGAAACTATTATTATGCATCATTTTTATTATTATTTCGAAAGTGACGGGCGTCACAGATAATTTCTATCATACCCTTAGTTATTTGATGATACCTTGTTAGATTATGAGTTCATGTAATCTAATACTCTTTGTTTTTATGTTCATGAGCTGAAGAGGAGGTTAGTGCGAGAACCCCTAAATTGTTCTCGCTTGAGTTCTGGCTTGCATACATCCGATCAGATCCGCCCTAAGGGTTTC
>NW_026017012.1:0-62413 GCF_020379485.1 Brassica napus | reverse complement strand
GGAAACTGGAATCACCTGATTAGAAAGTGGGATAACTTTTCATCCCAACTCCTATGAGATTAATTCAACTTCCTGGTGATTCTCCACCACTTTATGTATCCAAATCAAGCTTCTTACAAAGTGATTCATCCTGGTTTGATTGGAACGACGAAGAAGTGTCCTATTCCAAACTGGGAAACTGGAATCACCTGATTAGAAAGGTGGGATAACTTCTTCATCCCAACTCCTATGAGATTATTCACTTTCTGTGATTCTCCCCACTTATGTATCCAAATCAAGCTTCTTACAAAGTGTTCATCCTGGTTTGATTGGACACGAAGAAGCTGTCCTATTCCCAAACTGGGAAACTGGAATCACCTGATTAGAAAGTGGGATACTTCTTCATCCCCACTCCTATGAGATTATTCAACTTCCTGGTGATTCTCCACCACTTTATGTATCCAAATCAAGCTTCTTACAAAGTGATTCATCCTGTTTGATTGGAACGACGAAGAAGCTGTCCTATTCCCAAACTGGAAACTGGAATCACCTGATTAGAAAGTGGGATAACTTCTTCATCCTAACTCCTATGAGATTAATTCAACTTCCTGGTGATTCTCCACCACTTTATGTATCCAAATCAAGCTTCTTACAAAGTGATTCATCCTGGTTTGATTGGAACGACGAAGAAGCTGTCCTATTCCCAAACTGGGAAACTGGAATCACCTGATTAGAAAGTGGGATAACTTCTTCATCCCAACTCCTATGAGATTTATTCAACTTCCTGGTGATTCTCCACCACTTTATGTATCCAAATCAAGCTTCTTACAAAGTGATTCATCCTGGTTTGATTGGAACGACGAAGAAGCTGCCATATTCCCAAACTGGGAAACTGGAATCACCTGATTTGAAAGTGGGATAACTTCTTCATCCCACTCCTATGAGATTATTCAACTTCCTGGTGATTCTCCACACTTTATGTATCCAAATCAAGCTTACAAAGTGATTCATCTTGGTTTGATTGGAACGACGAAGAAGCTGTCGTATTCCCAAACTGGGAAACTGGAATCCCCTGATTAGAAAGTGGGATAACTTCTTCATC
Organism: Brassica napus; assembly: GCF_020379485.1. Lineage (NCBI taxonomy): Eukaryota > Viridiplantae > Streptophyta > Magnoliopsida > Brassicales > Brassicaceae > Brassica > Brassica napus. The sequence goes on along the minus strand of NW_026017012.1, from coordinate 61,332 downwards.
CCTACTCCTATGAGATTTATTCAACTTCCTGGTGATTCTCCACCACTTTATGTATCCAAATCAAGCTTCTTACAAGTGATTCATCCTGGTTTGATTGGAACGACGAAGAAGCTGTCCTATTCCCAAACTGGGAAACTGGAATCACCTGATTAGAAAGTGGGATAACTTCTTCATCCCAACTCCTATGAGATTTATTCAACTTCCTGGTGATTCTCCACCACTTTATGTATCCAAATCAAGCTTCTTACAAAGTGATTCATCCTGGTTTGATTGGAACGACGAAGAAGCTGTCCTATTCCCAAACTGGGAAACTGGAATCACCTGATTAGAAAGTGGATAACTCTTCATCCCAACTCCTATGAGATTTATTCAACTTCCTGGTGATTCTCCAACCTTATGTATCCAAATCAAGCTTCTTACAAAGTGATTCATCCTGGTTTGATTGGAACGACGAAGAAGCTGTCCTATTCCCAAACTGGGAAACTGGAATCACCTGATTAGAAAGTGGGATAACTTCTTCATCCCAACTCCTATGAGATTAATTCAACTTCCTGGTGATTCTCCACCACTTTATGTATCCAAATCAAGCTTCTTACAAGTGATTCATCCTGGTTTGATTGGAACGACGAAGAAGCTGTCCTATTCCAAACTGGGAAACTGGAATCACCTGATTAGAAAGTGGGATAACTTCTTCATCCCAACTCCTATGAGATTTATTCAACTTCCTGGTGATTCTCCACCACTTTATGTATCCAAATCAAGCTTCTTACAAAGTGATTCATCCTGGTTTGATTGGAACGACGAAGAAGCTGTCCTATTCCCAACTGGGAAACTGGAATCACCTGATTAGAAAGTGGGATAACTTCTTCATCCCAACTCCTATGAGATTTATTCAACTTCCTGGTGATTCTCCACCTTTATGTATCCAAATCAAGCTTCTTACAAAGTGATTCATCCTGGTTTGATTGGAACGACGAAGAAGCTGTCCTATTCCCAAACTGGGAAACTGGAATCACCTGATTAAAAGTGGATAACTTCTTCATCCCAACTCCTATGAGATTTATTCAACTTCCTGGTGATTCTCCACCACTTTATGTATCCAAATCAAGCTTCTTACAAGTGATTCATCCTGGTTTGATTGGAACGACGAAGAAGCTGTCCTATTCCCAAACTGGGAAACTGGAATCACCTGATAGAAAGTGGGATAACTTCTTCACCCCAACTCCTATGAGATTTATTCAACTTCCTGGTGATTCTCCAACACTTTATGTATCCAAATCAAGCTTCTTACAAAGTGATTCATCCTGGTTTGATTGGAACGACGAAGAAGCTGTCCTATTCCCAAACTGGGAAACTGGAATCACCTGATTAGAAAGTGGGATAACTTCTTCATCCCAACTCCTATGAGATTTATTCAACTTCCTGGTGATTCTCCACCACTTTATGTATCCAAATCAAGCTTCTTACAAAGTGATTCATCCTGGTTTGATTGGAACGACGAAGAAGCTGTCCTATTCCCAAACTGGGAAACTGGAATCACCTGATTAGAAAGTGGGATAACTTCTTCATCCCAACTCCTATGAGATTAATTCAACTTCCTGGTGATTCTCCACCACTTTATGTATCCAAATCAAGCTTCTTACAAAGTGATTCATCCTGGTTTGATTGGAACGACGAAGAAGCTGTCCTATTCCCAAACTGGGAAACTGGAATCACCTGATTAGAAAGTGGGATAACTTCTTCATCCCAACTCCTATGAGATTTATTCAACTTCCTGGTGATTCTCCAACACTTTATGTATCCAAATCAAGCTTCTTACAAAGTGATTCATCCTGGTTTGATTGGAACGACGAAGAAGCTGTCCTATTCCCAAACTGGGAAACTGGAATCACCTGATTAGAAAGTGGGATAACTTCTTCATCCCAACTCCTATGAGATTATTCAACTTCCTGGTGATTCTCCAACACTTTATGTATCCAAATCAAGCTTCTTACAAAGTGATTCATCCTGGTTTGATTGGAACGACGAAGAAGCTGTCCTATTCCCAAACTGGGAAACTGGAATCACCTGATTAGAAAGTGGGATAACTTCTTCATCCCAACTCCTATGAGATTTATTCAACTTCCTGGTGATTCTCCACCACTTTATGTATCCAAATCAAGCTTCTTACAAAGTGATTCATCCTGGTTTGATTGGAACGACGAAGAAGCTGTCCTATTCCCAAACTGGGAAACTGGAATCACCTGATTAGAAAGTGGGATAACTTCTTCATCCCAACTCCTATGAGATTATTCAACTTCCTGGTGATTCTCCACCACTTTATGTATCCAAATCAAGCTTCTTACAAAGTGATTCATCCTGTTTGATTGGAACGACGAAGAAGCTGTCCTATTCCCAAACTGGGAAACTGGAATCACCTGATTAGAAAGTGGGATAACTTCTTCATCCCAACTCCTATGAGATTTATTCAACTTCCTGGTGATTCTCCACCACTTTATGTATCCAAATCAAGCTTCTTACAAAGTGATTCATCCTGGTTTGATTGGAACGACGAAGAAGCTGTCCTATTCCCAAACTGGGAAACTGGAATCACCTGATTAGAAAGTGGGATAACTTCTTCATCCCAACTCCTATGAGATTTATTCAACTTCCTGGTGATTCTCCAACACTTTATGTATCCAAATCAAGCTTCTTACAAAGTGATTCATCCTGGTTTGATTGGAACGACGAAGAAGCTGTCCTATTCCCAAACTGGGAAACTGGAATCACCTGATTAGAAAGTGGGATAACTTCTTCATCCCAACTCCTATGAGATTTATTCAACTTCCTGGTGATTCTCCACCACTTTATGTATCCAAATCAAGCTTCTTACAAAGTGATTCATCCTGGTTTGATTGGAACGACGAAGAAGCTGTCCTATTCCCAAACTGGGAAACTGGAATCACCTGATTAAAAGTGGGATAACTTCTTCATCCCAACTCCTATGAGATTATTCAACTTCCTGGTGATTCTCCAACACTTTATGTATCCAAATCAAGCTTCTTACAAAGTGATTCATCCTGGTTTGATTGGAACGACGAAGAAGCTGTCCTATTCCCAAACTGGGAAACTGGAATCACCTGATTAGAAAGTGGGATAACTTCTTCATCCCAACTCCTATGAGATTTATTCAACTTCCTGGTGATTCTCCACCACTTTATGTATCCAAATCAAGCTTCTTACAAAGTGATTCATCCTGGTTTGATTGGAACGACGAAGAAGCTGTCCTATTCCCAAACTGGGAAACTGGAATCACCTGATTAGAAAGTGGGATAACTTCTTCATCCCAACTCCTATGAGATTTATTCAACTTCCTGGTGATTCTCCACACTTTATGTATCCAAATCAAGCTTCTTACAAAGTGATTCATCCTGGTTTGATTGGAACGACGAAGAAGCTGTCCTATTCCCAAACTGGGAAACTGGAATCACCTGATTAGAAAGTGGGATAACTTCTTCATCCCAACTCCTATGAGATTTATTCAACTTCCTGGTGATTCTCCACCACTTTATGTATCCAAATCAAGCTTCTTACAAAGTGATTCATCCTGGTTTGATTGGAACGACGAAGAAGCTGTCCTATTCCCAAACTGGGAAACTGGAATCACCTGATTAGAAAGTGGGATAACTTCTTCATCCCAACTCCTATGAGATTTATTCAACTTCCTGGTGATTCTCCACCACTTTATGTATCCAAATCAAGCTTCTTACAAAGTGATTCATCCTGGTTTGATTGGAACGACGAAGAAGCTGTCCTATTCCCAAACTGGGAAACTGGAATCACCTGATTAGAAAGTGGGATAACTTCTTCATCCCAACTCCTATGAGATTTATTCAACTTCCTGGTGATTCTCCAACACTTTATGTATCCAAATCAAGCTTCTTACAAAGTGATTCATCCTGGTTTGATTGGAACGACGAAGAAGCTGTCCTATTCCCAAACTGGGAAACTGGAATCACCTGATTAGAAAGTGGGATAACTTCTTCATCCCAACTCCTATGAGATTTATTCAACTTCCTGGTGATTCTCCACCACTTTATGTATCCAAATCAAGCTTCTTACAAAGTGATTCATCCTGGTTTGATTGGAACGACGAAGAAGCTGTCCTATTCCCAAACTGGGAAACTGGAATCACCTGATTAGAAAGTGGGATAACTTCTTCATCCCAACTCCTATGAGATTTATTCAACTTCCTGGTGATTCTCCACCACTTTATGTATCCAAATCAAGCTTCTTACAAAGTGATTCATCCTGGTTTGATTGGAACGACGAAGAAGCTGTCCTATTCCCAAACTGGGAAACTGGAATCACCTGATTAGAAAGTGGGATAACTTCTTCATCCCAACTCCTATGAGATTTATTCAACTTCCTGGTGATTCTCCAACACTTTATGTATCCAAATCAAGCTTCTTACAAAGTGATTCATCCTGGTTTGATTGGAACGACGAAGAAGCTGTCCTATTCCCAAACTGGGAAACTGGAATCACCTGATTAGAAAGTGGGATAACTTCTTCATCCCAACTCCTATGAGATTTATTCAACTTCCTGGTGATTCTCCACCACTTTATGTATCCAAATCAAGCTTCTTACAAAGTGATTCATCCTGGTTTGATTGGAACGACGAAGAAGCTGTCCTATTCCCAAACTGGGAAACTGGAATCACCTGATTAGAAAGTGGGATAACTTCTTCATCCCAACTCCTATGAGATTTATTCAACTTCCTGGTGATTCTCCACCACTTTATGTATCCAAATCAAGCTTCTTACAAAGTGATTCATCCTGGTTTGATTGGAACGACGAAGAAGCTGTCCTATTCCCAAACTGGGAAACTGGAATCACCTGATTAGAAAGTGGGATAACTTCTTCATCCCAACTCCTATGAGATTATTCAACTTCCTGGTGATTCTCCACCACTTTATGTATCCAAATCAAGCTTCTTACAAAGTGATTCATCCTGGTTTGATTGGAACGACGAAGAAGCTGTCCTATTCCCAAACTGGGAAACTGGAATCACCTGATTAGAAAGTGGGATAACTTCTTCATCCCAACTCCTATGAGATTTATTCAACTTCCTGGTGATTCTCCACCACTTTATGTATCCAAATCAAGCTTCTTACAAAGTGATTCATCCTGGTTTGATTGGAACGACGAAGAAGCTGTCCTATTCCCAAACTGGGAAACTGGAATCACCTGATTAGAAAGTGGGATAACTTCTTCATCCCAACTCCTATGAGATTTATTCAACTTCCTGGTGATTCTCCAACACTTTATGTATCCAAATCAAGCTTCTTACAAAGTGATTCATCCTGGTTTGATTGGAACGACGAAGAAGCTGTCCTATTCCCAAACTGGGAAACTGGAATCACCTGATTAGAAAGTGGGATAACTTCTTCATCCCAACTCCTATGAGATTTATTCAACTTCCTGGTGATTCTCCACCACTTTATGTATCCAAATCAAGCTTCTTACAAAGTGATTCATCCTGGTTTGATTGGAACGACGAAGAAGCTGTCCTATTCCCAAACTGGGAAACTGGAATCACCTGATTAGAAAGTGGGATAACTTCTTCATCCCAACTCCTATGAGATTTATTCAACTTCCTGGTGATTCTCCACCACTTTATGTATCCAAATCAAGCTTCTTACAAAGTGATTCATCCTGGTTTGATTGGAACGACGAAGAAGCTGTCCTATTCCCAAACTGGGAAACTGGAATCACCTGATTAGAAAGTGGGATAACTTCTTCATCCCAACTCCTATGAGATTTATTCAACTTCCTGGTGATTCTCCACCACTTTATGTATCCAAATCAAGCTTCTTACAAAGTGATTCATCCTGGTTTGATTGGAACGACGAAGAAGCTGTCCTATTCCCAAACTGGGAAACTGGAATCACCTGATTAGAAAGTGGGATAACTTCTTCATCCCAACTCCTATGAGATTTATTCAACTTCCTGGTGATTCTCCCACCACTTTATGTATCCAAATCAAGCTTCTTACAAAGTGATTCATCCTGGTTTGATTGGAACGACGAAGAAGCTGTCCTATTCCCAAACTGGGAAACTGGAATCACCTGATTAGAAAGTGGGATAACTTCTTCATCCCAACTCCTATGAGATTTATTCAACTTCCTGGTGATTCTCCACCACTTTATGTATCCAAATCAAGCTTCTTACAAAGTGATTCATCCTGGTTTGATTGGAACGACGAAGAAGCTGTCCTATTCCCAAACTGGGAAACTGGAATCACCTGATTAGAAAGTGGGATAACTTCTTCATCCCAACTCCTATGAGATTTATTCAACTTCCTGGTGATTCTCCACCACTTTATGTATCCAAATCAAGCTTCTTACAAAGTGATTCATCCTGGTTTGATTGGAACGACGAAGAAGCTGTCCTATTCCCAAACTGGAAACTGGAATCACCTGATTAGAAAGTGGGATAACTTCTTCATCCCAACTCCTATGAGATTTATTCAACTTCCTGGTGATTCTCCACACTTTATGTATCCAAATCAAGCTTCTTACAAAGTGATTCATCCTGGTTTGATTGGAACGACGAAGAAGCTGTCCTATTCCCAAACTGGGAAACTGGAATCACCTGATTAGAAAGTGGGATAACTTCTTCATCCCAACTCCTATGAGATTTATTCAACTTCCTGGTGATTCTCCAACACTTTATGTATCCAAATCAAGCTTCTTACAAAGTGATTCATCCTGGTTTGATTGGAACGACGAAGAAGCTGTCCTATTCCCAAACTGGGAAACTGGAATCACCTGATTAGAAAGTGGGATAACTTCTTCATCCCAACTCCTATGAGATTTATTCAACTTCCTGGTGATTCTCCACCACTTTATGTATCCAAATCAAGCTTCTTACAAAGTGATTCATCCTGGTTTGATTGGAACGACGAAGAAGCTGTCCTATTCCCAAACTGGGAAACTGGAATCACCTGATTAGAAAGTGGGATAACTTCTTCATCCCAACTCCTATGAGATTTATTCAACTTCCTGGTGATTCTCCAACACTTTATGTATCCAAATCAAGCTTCTTACAAAGTGATTCATCCTGGTTTGATTGGAACGACGAAGAAGCTGTCCTATTCCCAAACTGGGAAACTGGAATCACCTGATTAGAAAGTGGGATAACTTCTTCATCCCAACTCCTATGAGATTTATTCAACTTCCTGGTGATTCTCCACCACTTTATGTATCCAAATCAAGCTTCTTACAAAGTGATTCATCCTGGTTTGATTGGAACGACGAAGAAGCTGTCCTATTCCCAAACTGGGAAACTGGAATCACCTGATTAGAAAGTGGGATAACTTCTTCATCCCAACTCCTATGAGATTTATTCAACTTCCTGGTGATTCTCCACCACTTTATGTATCCAAATCAAGCTTCTTACAAAGTGATTCATCCTGGTTTGATTGGAACGACGAAGAAGCTGTCCTATTCCCAAACTGGGAAACTGGAATCACCTGATTAGAAAGTGGGATAACTTCTTCATCCCAACTCCTATGAGATTTATTCAACTTCCTGGTGATTCTCCACCACTTTATGTATCCAAATCAAGCTTCTTACAAAGTGATTCATCCTGGTTTGATTGGAACGACGAAGAAGCTGTCCTATTCCCAAACTGGGAAACTGGAATCACCTGATTAGAAAGTGGGATAACTTCTTCATCCCAACTCCTATGAGATTTATTCAACTTCCTGGTGATTCTCCACCACTTTATGTATCCAAATCAAGCTTCTTACAAAGTGATTCATCCTGGTTTGATTGGAACGACGAAGAAGCTGTCCTATTCCCAAACTGGGAAACTGGAATCACCTGATTAGAAAGTGGGATAACTTCTTCATCCCAACTCCTATGAGATTTATTCAACTTCCTGGTGATTCTCCAACACTTTATGTATCCAAATCAAGCTTCTTACAAAGTGATTCATCCTGGTTTGATTGGAACGACGAAGAAGCTGTCCTATTCCCAAACTGGGAAACTGGAATCACCTGATTAGAAAGTGGGATAACTTCTTCATCCCAACTCCTATGAGATTAATTCAACTTCCTGGTGATTCTCCACCACTTTATGTATCCAAATCAAGCTTCTTACAAAGTGATTCATCCTGGTTTGATTGGAACGACGAAGAAGCTGTCCTATTCCCAAACTGGGAAACTGGAATCACCTGATTAGAAAGTGGGATAACTTCTTCATCCCAACTCCTATGAGATTTATTCAACTTCCTGGTGATTCTCCACCACTTTATGTATCCAAATCAAGCTTCTTACAAAGTGATTCATCCTGGTTTGATTGGAACGACGAAGAAGCTGTCCTATTCCCAAACTGGGAAACTGGAATCACCTGATTAGAAAGTGGGATAACTTCTTCATCCCAACTCCTATGAGATTTATTCAACTTCCTGGTGATTCTCCACCACTTTATGTATCCAAATCAAGCTTCTTACAAAGTGATTCATCCTGGTTTGATTGGAACGACGAAGAAGCTGTCCTATTCCCAAACTGGGAAACTGGAATCACCTGATTAGAAAGTGGGATAACTTCTTCATCCCAACTCCTATGAGATTAATTCAACTTCCTGGTGATTCTCCACCACTTTATGTATCCAAATCAAGCTTCTTACAAAGTGATTCATCCTGGTTTGATTGGAACGACGAAGAAGCTGTCCTATTCCCAAACTGGGAAACTGGAATCACCTGATTAGAAAGTGGGATAACTTCTTCATCCCAACTCCTATGAGATTATTCAACTTCCTGGTGATTCTCCACCACTTTATGTATCCAAATCAAGCTTCTTACAAAGTGATTCATCCTGGTTTGATTGGAACGACGAAGAAGCTGTCCTATTCCCAAACTGGGAAACTGGAATCACCTGATTAGAAAGTGGGATAACTTCTTCATCCCAACTCCTATGAGATTTATTCAACTTCCTGGTGATTCTCCACCACTTTATGTATCCAAATCAAGCTTCTTACAAAGTGATTCATCCTGGTTTGATTGGAACGACGAAGAAGCTGTCCTATTCCCAAACTGGGAAACTGGAATCACCTGATTAGAAAGTGGGATAACTTCTTCATCCCAACTCCTATGAGATTTATTCAACTTCCTGGTGATTCTCCACCACTTTATGTATCCAAATCAAGCTTCTTACAAAGTGATTCATCCTGGTTTGATTGGAACGACGAAGAAGCTGTCCTATTCCCAAACTGGGAAACTGGAATCACCTGATTAGAAAGTGGGATAACTTCTTCATCCCAACTCCTATGAGATTATTCAACTTCCTGGTGATTCTCCACCACTTTATGTATCCAAATCAAGCTTCTTACAAAGTGATTCATCCTGGTTTGATTGGAACGACGAAGAAGCTGTCCTATTCCCAAACTGGGAAACTGGAATCACCTGATTAGAAAGTGGGATAACTTCTTCATCCCAACTCCTATGAGATTTATTCAACTTCCTGGTGATTCTCCACCACTTTATGTATCCAAATCAAGCTTCTTACAAAGTGATTCATCCTGGTTTGATTGGAACGACGAAGAAGCTGTCCTATTCCCAAACTGGGAAACTGGAATCACCTGATTAGAAAGTGGGATAACTTCTTCATCCCAACTCCTATGAGATTTATTCAACTTCCTGGTGATTCTCCAACACTTTATGTATCCAAATCAAGCTTCTTACAAAGTGATTCATCCTGGTTTGATTGGAACGACGAAGAAGCTGTCCTATTCCCAAACTGGGAAACTGGAATCACCTGATTAGAAAGTGGGATAACTTCTTCATCCCAACTCCTATGAGATTTATTCAACTTCCTGGTGATTCTCCACCACTTTATGTATCCAAATCAAGCTTCTTACAAAGTGATTCATCCTGGTTTGATTGGAACGACGAAGAAGCTGTCCTATTCCCAAACTGGGAAACTGGAATCACCTGATTAGAAAGTGGGATAACTTCTTCATCCCAACTCCTATGAGATTATTCAACTTCCTGGTGATTCTCCACCACTTTATGTATCCAAATCAAGCTTCTTACAAAGTGATTCATCCTGGTTTGATTGGAACGACGAAGAAGCTGTCCTATTCCCAAACTGGGAAACTGGAATCACCTGATTAGAAAGTGGGATAACTTCTTCATCCCAACTCCTATGAGATTAATTCAACTTCCTGGTGATTCTCCACCACTTTATGTATCCAAATCAAGCTTCTTACAAAGTGATTCATCCTGGTTTGATTGGAACGACGAAGAAGCTGTCCTATTCCCAAACTGGGAAACTGGAATCACCTGATTAGAAAGTGGGATAACTTCTTCATCCCAACTCCTATGAGATTTATTCAACTTCCTGGTGATTCTCCACCACTTTATGTATCCAAATCAAGCTTCTTACAAAGTGATTCATCCTGGTTTATTGGAACGACGAAGAAGCTGTCCTATTCCCAAACTGGGAAACTGGAATCACCTGATTAGAAAGTGGGATAACTTCTTCATCCCAACTCCTATGAGATTTATTCAACTTCCTGGTGATTCTCCACCACTTTATGTATCCAAATCAAGCTTCTTACAAAGTGATTCATCCTGGTTTGATTGGAACGACGAAGAAGCTGTCCTATTCCCAAACTGGGAAACTGGAATCACCTGATTAGAAAGTGGGATAACTTCTTCATCCCAACTCCTATGAGATTTATTCAACTTCCTGGTGATTCTCCACCACTTTATGTATCCAAATCAAGCTTCTTACAAAGTGATTCATCCTGGTTTGATTGGAACGACGAAGAAGCTGTCCTATTCCCAAACTGGGAAACTGGAATCACCTGATTAGAAAGTGGGATAACTTCTTCATCCCAACTCCTATGAGATTTATTCAACTTCCTGGTGATTCTCCAACACTTTATGTATCCAAATCAAGCTTCTTACAAAGTGATTCATCCTGGTTTGATTGGAACGACGAAGAAGCTGTCCTATTCCCAAACTGGGAAACTGGAATCACCTGATTAGAAAGTGGGATAACTTCTTCATCCCAACTCCTATGAGATTAATTCAACTTCCTGGTGATTCTCCACCACTTTATGTATCCAAATCAAGCTTCTTACAAAGTGATTCATCCTGGTTTGATTGGAACGACGAAGAAGCTGTCCTATTCCCAAACTGGGAAACTGGAATCACCTGATTAGAAAGTGGGATAACTTCTTCATCCCAACTCCTATGAGATTATTCAACTTCCTGGTGATTCTCCACCACTTTATGTATCCAAATCAAGCTTCTTACAAAGTGATTCATCCTGGTTTGATTGGAACGACGAAGAAGCTGTCCTATTCCCAAACTGGGAAACTGGAATCACCTGATTAGAAAGTGGGATAACTTCTTCATCCCAACTCCTATGAGATTTATTCAACTTCCTGGTGATTCTCCACCACTTTATGTATCCAAATCAAGCTTCTTACAAAGTGATTCATCCTGGTTGATTGGAACGACGAAGAAGCTGTCCTATTCCCAAACTGGGAAACTGGAATCACCTGATTAGAAAGTGGGATAACTTCTTCATCCCAACTCCTATGAGATTTATTCAACTTCCTGGTGATTTCCACCACTTTATGTATCCAAATCAAGCTTCTTACAAAGTGATTCATCCTGGTTTGATTGGAACGACGAAGAAGCTGTCCTATTCCCAAACTGGGAAACTGGAATCACCTGATTAGAAAGTGGGATAACTTCTTCATCCCAACTCCTATGAGATTTATTCAACTTCCTGGTGATTCTCCACCACTTTATGTATCCAAATCAAGCTTCTTACAAAGTGATTCATCCTGGTTTGATTGGAACGACGAAGAAGCTGTCCTATTCCCAAACTGGGAAACTGGAATCACCTGATTAGAAAGTGGGATAACTTCTTCATCCCAACTCCTATGAGATTTATTCAACTTCCTGGTGATTCTCCACCACTTTATGTATCCAAATCAAGCTTCTTACAAAGTGATTCATCCTGGTTTGATTGGAACGACGAAGAAGCTGTCCTATTCCCAAACTGGGAAACTGGAATCACCTGATTAGAAAGTGGGATAACTTCTTCATCCCAACTCCTATGAGATTTATTCAACTTCCTGGTGATTCTCCACCACTTTATGTATCCAAATCAAGCTTCTTACAAAGTGATTCATCCTGGTTTGATTGGAACGACGAAGAAGCTGTCCTATTCCCAAACTGGGAAACTGGAATCACCTGATTAGAAAGTGGGATAACTTCTTCATCCCAACTCCTATGAGATTATTCAACTTCCTGGTGATTCTCCACCACTTTATGTATCCAAATCAAGCTTCTTACAAAGTGATTCATCCTGGTTTGATTGGAACGACGAAGAAGCTGTCCTATTCCCAAACTGGGAAACTGGAATCACCTGATTAGAAAGTGGGATAACTTCTTCATCCCAACTCCTATGAGATTTATTCAACTTCCTGGTGATTCTCCACCACTTTATGTATCCAAATCAAGCTTCTTACAAAGTGATTCATCCTGGTTTGATTGGAACGACGAAGAAGCTGTCCTATTCCCAAACTGGGAAACTGGAATCACCTGATTAGAAAGTGGGATAACTTCTTCATCCCAACTCCTATGAGATTTATTCAACTTCCTGGTGATTCTCCACCACTTTATGTATCCAAATCAAGCTTCTTACAAAGTGATTCATCCTGGTTTGATTGGAACGACGAAGAAGCTGTCCTATTCCCAAACTGGGAAACTGGAATCACCTGATTAGAAAGTGGGATAACTTCTTCATCCCAACTCCTATGAGATTAATTCAACTTCCTGGTGATTCTCCACCACTTTATGTATCCAAATCAAGCTTCTTACAAAGTGATTCATCCTGGTTTGATTGGAACGACGAAGAAGCTGTCCTATTCCCAAACTGGGAAACTGGAATCACCTGATTAGAAAGTGGGATGACTTCTTCATCCCAACTCCTATGAGATTAATTCAACTTCCTGGTGATTCTCCAACACTTTAAAAGATGCCAAAGAGATTCAGAGCATGTGTAGTCAAAGAGAGCCATCCAAAAGCATCCAATGGGAGTCTTCACATGCTTGATCCCTTTGGCATCTTTTACTAGATGCTGTCTACTTTACAGCCTGTCTCCAGCCTCTCTAGCTTGAGGAAACCTTATCCAGACTGCTCCTTCCTTATCCAAGAGCTCCTTGGTCGTGGGTAACTCTCCAAAGTGAAGCAAGATCACTTTCCAAGCTTTAACTGAGTTACCACAGTAAAACTAAAGTTACTGTGGTAAAACTCCAAAGTTACTGTATGCCTCAATCCTCTTTCTGTATCAATGTCTCCTCTCTTTATTACCTCATCTCAACACTCCCCCTCAAGCTTGACCATGTGGAACAAGTCAAGCTTGGAAACCATGAAGACCTCCCTCATTAAAAACCTCACCAAAGAAAACCCATTGGGATAAAACTTTGATGAGGGAAAAAGAGTGGAGACTCCATGGTTAAGGGGCTCAGCTCCTGGGAGTAAGATCAATGAGTCCAAGCCTGGATAGTATGGACTCCATTGTCTTCAATCTCGCTGCCTTGGTAAACACATCTGCAAGCTGATCTATCACCTTATGACAATCCACCTCTATGTGCTTTGTTCTCTCATGAAACACTGAGTTGGAGGCAATGTGGATAGCTGCTTGATTGTCACAATGCATAGTCATAGGAGCACTCTGCTCAATCTCTAGATGCTTCAAGATCCCCTTGATCCACACCAACTCGTTTGTCAGCTTCAACATGGCTCTATACTCAGCTTCAGCACTTGAACAAGAGATAACCTTCTGCTTCTTACTCTTCCAAGTAACCAAGTTCCCTCCAATGAATGTACAATACCCAGTAGTTGATCTCCTGTCCACTCTATCTCCTGCCCAATCAGCATCACAATACCCAACCACTTCTGTACTGCCATTACAGCCCATCCAAACTCCTTGTCCAGCCGTCCCACTCAAATACCTCAGTATCCTATCAACCATCTTCCAGTGATGGACCTTTGGCGCCTGCATATGTTGACTCACTTGATTCACAGCAAAGCATATATCTGGCCTGGTAATAGTCAAGTAGATCAGCTTGCCAACCATCTTCCTATACAGCTTAGCATCCTCAAACAACTGGTTCTCTTCAACCTCCCCCTCACGTAAGACCTTATACCCCTCTTCAAGAGGTGTCTTGGCTACCTTTCCTCCAAGTACATCAGTCTCCTTCAACATATCCATTGTATACTTCCTTTGACACATAAACAAACCCTCCTTGGATCTGCATATCTCAATCCCCAAGAAATACTTCATCTCTCCCAAGTCTTTGATATCAAACACAGACTTGAGGAACTCTTTAGTGGCTTTAATCCCAGCCTTATCACTCCCTGTGATAATCAAATCATCCACATATACCAGTATCACAATGATCCCTGATGGAGTAACCAAAGTGAAGAGTGTATGATCCAGTTCAGACTTCCTGAATCCTCTCCCATTGAGAGTTGTACTCAGCTTCCTGTACCAAGCTCTAGGAGACTGCTTCAGCCCATATATTGCCTTCTTCAATCTCAAAACATTTCCTGGTTTTACTAGATGCTCAAGACCAGGAGGAGGAAGCATGTATACCTCATCTTCTAGCTCACCTTGTAAGAAAGCATTCTTCACATCCATCTGCCACAAATCCCACTCCAAGTTTGTTGCAATGGACAACACAATCCGAACTGTGTGCAGCTTAGCTACTGGTGCAAAGGTATCAATGTAATCCTCTCCATAGGTTTGTGTAAATCCTCTTGCAACCAATCTGGTCTTCTTCCTATCAATCTGTCCATTTGCTAGATACTTGATTGTGAAGATCCATCTACTAGATACAGCCTTCTTTCCCTTAGGCAGCTCACTCTCATACCATGTATCATTCTTGATCATAGCACCTGCTTCAGCTCCCACTGATTCTTTCCATTCCTTGTCTAACATAGCTTCTTCATAAGTCCTTGGTACATAACTCTCATCCAGACTAATCATAAAGGCATAATGCTCCTCTGGAAACTCAGCAAAGGAACACACGGCTTGAGAAGGATGCTCCACAGCCTGGGCATTGTAGTACACTCTCGTGTTTACCCAGTTGGAAGGATCCCTCTTTATCCTTGTGCTCCTCCTCAAAGCTTGAACCTGATCTTCAGTTTGCACACTAGCCGGCTCCACTTGCTCTTCTTCTGAACTGGCCGGTCCGACTTGTTCTTCTCCACTAGACTGAACCTCATCCACTTCTCCACTAGACTGAACATTGTTCTCAACTTCTTGTGATGTATCTTGATCATGAAGACCTGAATCCTCTTGGTTTTGCTCTTGCTCACCAGATTCAGTTCCATTCCCCCTCTCATGATCAAGAGGAGTTGTTCTTCCAGCTCCACCAGTCTGATTGGAAGGCTCTCTCCTTCCGGGTTCCTGATCCTGGGATAACCCTATCCCGAGCTTCTCCAACAACACTCTCAGTATTGTTGCCTTATCAGATGGAGCTTGAGACAAATCCTTCAGATTTTCCCACTCCTTTTCTTCATAATAACCTTTTGTCTCAACAAACTTCACTTCTCTAGATACCATCACCCTCCTTGCTTCAGGATCATAGCACTTGTACCCCTTTTGAGTGATAGAGTAACCAATGAACATAGCCTTAGTACTCTTTGCCTCCAGCTTGTTTCTCTGCTCTCCTGGAACCATGACATAGCACACACACCCAAAGACACGTAGGTGATCAATGACAGGTTTGCTCTTGTTCAAAACTTCAAATGGAGACAGATTCTTCAATATCTTGGTTGGAACCCGGTTGATGAGATAGCAAGCAGTCTGCACAGCATCACTCCAAAAACGTTTTGGGACATTTGCATGAAACATCATCGATCTAGCAACCTCCATCAAGTGCCTGTTCTTCCTCTCAGCTACACCATTCTGCTGTGGTGTATAAGGGCAGCTAGTCTGATGCACAATCCCATGCTTGGCTAGATGACTCTTGAAGGCATTGCTGATGTATTCACCTCCATTATCTGATCTCAGTACCTTCACAGTAGCATTGTATTGATTAGATACATATGCTTGGAAGTTCATAAATGCTTCTAGCACCCTATCTTTAGATGGAAGCAATGTAAGCCAAGTATACTTAGACTTCTCATCAATGAATGTCACAAAGTACTTCTGGCTATCTCTAGACAAACAAGGAGCCGTCCACACATCTGAATGAACTAGATCAAAGCAATGCTCATAAGTAGTTTCTGATGTTGGAAAAACAGTCCTACAATGCTTTCCTAATATGCATGCTTCACACTCCAAGTGATTAAATGACATATTAGGAATTATCAATTCAATAGCACGAGCATGAGGATGTCCCAATCTAGCATGCCAAGTAATACTATCAATCTTCTCATAAGTACTACTCAAACACATAGAATCAAAGGGTTTAGAGATCTTAGCCAATTGGAGCTGGTATAGATTATTCTTGCTGTCTCCTCTCCCAATGACCCTTCCAGTCTTCAAATCTTGGAACTCAACATCATCTGGCCTGAATACTACTTGACAGCCAAGATCAATTGTGGCTTTCCTCACAGATAGTAGATTTGAAGCAAACTGTGGCATGTAGAAGGCATCTGAGTCTTTATCAAATAGCTTGAGCTTTCCAACTCCTTCTATTGGAATCCTATCACCATTAGCTATCATCACACCCCCAGTAGCTTTCTTTACATCACTCATTAAGCTTCTGTCACTAATCATGTGATGACTTGCTCCAGAATCAACAATGATGGGTTTGTTGGATGTGGATGCTTTCGCAGGAGCACCCTGTCTCTGGGTCGTAACCAAAGCATACACATACTTGACAAACTCATCCCATTCCTCCTTTGTGACACGCTCATCCGCTCTTTTGGTCTCCAGCTTCCTCATAACCCCACTGCTCTCTACAGATTCTCCCATGTAAGCTGAGTAAGAACACTCTCCCATAAGAATCTGTTGTGCTTCTTCTCTGCCCATCTTCATAGTACCATAGCTACCTTGATAACCAGACAGTATGCTTCTCTTCCAACACCTTCCTCTTCTGATCTGAGCCTTAGACCGTCGTCTCAGCCTTCCCTTCTTCCTTTTAGCACCCTCCTTACTCCAAGTTATCTCTTTGTTCTCTTCCATCACTTGATGAAGCCTCTGAACAAGTACACACACTTCTTCCATGTTGGGTAGCTTCTCTTCCTTGAGAATAAGCTTTACCAACCAGCCATAAGATGAATCCAAGCTTGCAAGGAGGCTGAAGACAACATCTTGCTCTCGCCACTCTTCTAGCACTCTTGGATCACAACTTCTTGGTCTCAAGCTTTGTAACTCCGACCACAAACATCTCAGCTTCTTCACATGCTGATTGAAACCTTCTTTCCCTTGTTTTAACTCACAGATCATCTTCCTGACTTCATACATCCTCCTTAGATTGATCTTGTTCTCATAAACATCTTCAATCTTCTCAAGAGATATACTTTCTTCAAGACTCAACTGATCTTCACACTTCAACCTTGCTGTCTGACCCCCATCAGCAGCTCTCTCCATTAAAGGTTCTCCCTTTACATGATTACTCCAAATCTCACAGCTTCCTAAGGCTGTCTTTACCCATCTTGGCCAAACCCACTTGTTTTCTTCTTGAATCTTCACTGTATGAGATTTGAGAGCTCTGGCTGTGTATGTGTATGAGAAGCCATTAGAGGCAAAGAATAAGGTCTTGAACTAGTTGAATAAGAGGTCTGATGAAACTAGTATGAACTTGAATCAGAAACAAAGAGACTTAGAGAGATTAAGAGATTAGAGACTAAGAAAGGGGTAGATTAAGGGAATCTGATCAAGAACACACTTTTATATTTATGACGGAGTTGGGGAAATCCCCCATACTCTCTTAAGAGAGTTACAAACGCCCATGAGGGTCTTTATATAGGTTTTACACTCTTGCAAACTCATAAACCTATATCTAATGGATAGAAATAACTTAAGAGGAATGGATGGTGAGGATGAGTTGGTCTTGTTGTAATCTGAGTGATGTGTGCTGATTGGATAAGCTAAGCTGGCTCACTTTAATTCAAACCAAGGCAAGCTGGCTCCTTGCTTGTGATTGGCTCTCCTTAGGCTCCTCCTAATCTTCCCATGCATCTGTCCAGGTTCATAGTCGTGGCTCCCTTCTCTTTACAGCAAGAGACAGCCTGTCCAAGACCAGAACTAGCCAATCACACACAAGGAAGCTCCCATTGGTTGTCTGCCTCCACAAAGCATCTTCTTGATTCCCTTTGACTAGATTCAAACTTTGGTGCCTTATCCAGATACTATTCACTCTTCACATCCTGAATAGTGACCCAAATAGTGAATAGTCAACCTGAATAGTGACTAGTGATTCACTATTCACTTTTACACCAACTTGCCCAAACTTCTCCAATCTTACTGTGGTAACTCTCCAAAGTTACTGTGGTAACTTTGGAGTTACTGTCTGACCCAAATCTTCTCTAAATGGTGTCTAAGTCCCTCCTGGACTTAACCCTATCTTTGCACACTCATCAGACCACTTCTGAAGCCTTAAGACTCTCCCAAAGCCTTAACATACAATCTCTGAAGATCTTGCCATGTCTTTGCACAAGCACCAACTCAACTCATCACTTTTGCTTCTCCACTTCTTCTCTTCAAGTTAACACTTCCCCTCAAGCTTGACTCTAGCTGATCCTAAGTCAAGCTTGGAACCATGAAGAACTTCCTCATTAAAAACCTCACCAAGGAAAACCCTTTGGGACAAAACCTTGATGAGGGAAAAAGAGTAAAGTCTCCAAGGCCTAGGGATTGGCCAGTGAGTCTTTGTGCCTTACCAACAATGTAAGGGACACAAAGACTCTGGATCATGGCCTCTTCATTCACCCCACGCCTTGTACTCTCCTTACTGCATGATCTTGATCTCTCCCCCTTTCACCTAACCTCTTGTTAGGTTGAAGTGCTCGGACACATCAGATCAGCCGCTTCTTGGAGATACAACTTCTTCTTACTGATTCTTGGCTGCTTCTTCTTCTTCTAGAGTAACCACCAAGCTCTTTTGGATCATGTAAGCTTCAACACTCCCCCTCAAGCTTGAGACTCTCACAGGAACAAGCTTGAATGGATCATGTAAGCTTCAACACTCCCCCTCAAGCTTGAGACTCTCACAGGAACAAGCTTGAATGGATTGCTTCATGATCCTCACACACACACCATAGCCGCTCTTCTTCTGATCTTGCCATCTTCATGGAATGCTTGTGGAAGCTTCAGCTATCTCTCCAATCACTTCACACTAGAAGCCGCCTTGATAGAGTTGCCTTCATCTTCTCACAGCCAAGAGTACTCTGTCTTAGTTTGAGTACTCTCTTGAATAGACTCGCCACAGCCTAAGCCCGGATGGCTCCTTCTTCAGATGCTTGCAATGGACTTCTTGGATCGCTTGGAAGCTCACTAAACTCCCCTCCTCAAGCTTGGATTGAGTATAGGTCCAAGCTTGCAAGTGAGCTTCAGTGACACTTCACACCAGTGGCGCATCACCACTTCTTTCTCAACTCTCCATTGCTCCACACAATGGGCAAAGTCTTCCTCTTTCAACTCGGATGGATGGTGAACCAAGAACACCTCTTGTGAACCTGAAACATCACTCAAACTCCAGCAAAGATAAGACACAAGTGCATTGGGTCAACCCTTGATGCATCATCAAGTTTGAACACCAATGTCTTTAAGCAATGCAACAGATTAAGCTATGTTGAACTGAAGAGAAGATGGAGCTTGTACAATGATAGGGCAAGCTCTAGAAGATGTCTAGAAGAGTTCAATCAAGCTTCAGAAGTGTTCTGAAGAAGTTATCTTGTGAAGATAAGTCTAGGAAAGACTTAGACTGATCATGTGAGGGCTTTGGAGGAGTTAGAGAGAAGATGGAAGTGTGGTGCAAAGATAGGGCCAAGTCCAGGAGGGACTGTTTAAACTGAGACTGTCAATAAACTAGTAAAGAGAAGAGACGAGTTCTCGTCGGTGGGTCAAGACAAAGACGTGTTTTATTAGATCAGTGAGTCGAAACCGAGTTACAAAAAAGGGGAGAAAACAGAGGTAAGAGTCCGGCGAAGACAAGTTCGTCGGACCGTACAAGTCGGCGAGATGTAAGATGTAAAACCCTAATTCTAGCCGAAAGTGAGTGTAGTAATTTGCGGATCCCCTCCTTGTTGCCTTATCTCCTCCTTTTATAGGTGAACACTTGTTGACCTAATGTGTCTTGTCTCGATGGGCCTCCTCGAGTAATTGGGCCGACTCGTCGGGCCGTTGTGTCAGGTCGGCGAGCCGATGATGTTTAGTCAGTCATCTCATCGACTAAAAGTAGTCTGGAGCCGAGCTGATCGCCAGCTTACAAGTCGACGAGCCGATCCTCTGTGTTGTAATCATATATCTGGGTAATTGTCTTGCGGGCCTTTTGGGAGGGCTTGGCCCATACCCAACAGTAAGTCCCCCCAGTTCGCTGATGAGTAGCGTAGCCGACTCAGCGAATTTGATAGTAGGGTTCGTGAGACAATTATCCCAAATCTGTGATTTCAATCGACTCCTCGACTGTCCACTCGACTCCTTGACTGTGCAGTGGTTTCGCGCGTCCAAGTAAGCTGGAAGGATATCACCATCGAGAGGATTCGACGAGTGCTTGACAGAATCTCGAGGAGTAAGTTTCCTCTTGTGATCACATGTTTCTTCCAATTCGTGCTAATTCTGACTTGTTGATCTTTTTCAGAGGATTGGAGGTCAGATCTGTTACCTGAGTGCGCTGATCAAGAAAAAGCTGAGCGGGGCGAAAAAGACATCTTCTGCGACTCCTAGCGAGACAACTCCTAGTGAGACGACTCCTCGCGAAAAGACTCCTCGTAGAGCAGTTCCTCCCACTCCACTTCCTCTCGCGGTTTCCCCGGGACCATCTACAGGCCCGGCCAACGTCGACTCTTCGAGGGAGGATCTCGCGTTGATATCTGAACGAGAGACTGCCGAACTATCAGTGACTGGTGGCAAAAGGAAGAGATCTGCTCCTGACTCTTCTGCATCGGCTGCTTCTCAAGCGAGGACCGAATCTGATGGTTCTCCGAAGAAGAAGAAGAAAAAATGAGAGGAAGAAGAAGAGATCTGTTGAGGAACAGTCGGAGCCTGCTGAAGGCACCGAGAATCGTGAGGTTGTTATCGAAAAAGGTTCTTCTCGTGACACTGCAGCTCGGGGAGTCGTTGATTCGGACAACTCCCCGTCCGTCTCTCTGAAGAGGAAGAAGACTGGCCGCAGTCACGAATCGTCTACTCCGGTCACGTCTGCTTATGCTGCGAAGATTCCTCCATCTGCGCCTCAGACTCTTGTCGAGGACGGTTTGGCCTCTGAGGATCGTCGGGTCAAATTTCATGACCGCGTGGAATTCAAGTACGTCGGTGAAACTCCTCTTTCCTTCGCCCCGACCGATTGCGCTGAGCTTGTTCGACAAATTAAGGGTGGTTGCAAGGACCTGCCCGCTGTCAAGGATCTTATCTTCAAGGACGCGTACATCGACGCAGCGAGGACTAAAATTCTGATAAGAATTATTCTCCTCGTTTTCTCTCCTTTATGTTTCTGGTTTTTGGCCCTTGGAGGCTTTTGTTGATGTAATATCTGGATCTATTTTGGTTTTGCGGCTATCTGTTGTTTCAGACTTTCAGTAAGTTTGCTCTCCTTAGAAGTTATTTCTGAAACAGAATTTGCCTTAGTCATAGAGAAATAGTTTCGTGGACTCGAGGATGTGAGTTAGCCTTCGACGAGTCGCTGAAATCTATTTTAAATGTTGGATTTAAACGATTTGGTTTGGCAATCTGGTCGATGTCTTGAATTAAACCGGAAAGTCGATGACTTGGTTTTATCAAATTTTTACACATCATGCCGTCAGTTCGAGTCATCGATAATCAACACAAATTTTCGAGTTTCGAAGACAATCGTTTATATTTTCGAGCAACAACGGTTTTCTAATCGATCTTTAAGTAATCCAAAAAAGAAATATTAGGTTGGCCAATCCCGGCTTTAGAGGATTATAAGATGACTGAAAGTTGTCGTCTCGATCGCACGGGTCGGGACCGCGATACGACCGAAGAATCCCTCGAGCACGTGTCTGATCAGGACATGCCCGTTAGTGGGTGCGAGTGCTAGTACGTTTGTCCGAGAGACAAGGTCGTGCTCGTGCGTAAGCATCGCTTAAAACAATTCGCGCTCCTACTTGTTGGGAGATTGTTTTTGTTATAGCTGGACCCGGTAAAGGGCTGCCTACGTACCTCTAGGAGAGGATCAAGCCATTCGTAGTTCGTTTTGGTTAGTGAAAGTGGCAGTGGATGCGCATTCACTGGTTTTTTTTTTTTTTTTTTTTTTTTTTTTTTTTTTTTTGAGTGAAAGTGACAAGGGTGTCATTCACTCGTTTGTTGAGATGGGACTCCTTGAGTGTTCGATCCTCTGGCTTGGGCCTAAGAGTAGTATCGTCGACCGGCGAACCTGTTCCCATGTCGCGTTGATGCGAGGAGTTGATTGTTGCATCTTTACCGTTGCGATGAGTAGTTCTCGAGCGGCTTGTTGATCTCCGCGAAGCGTCTGCACTTTTCCGTTTGGTCCGGGAAATTTCACGCATTGATGATATGTCGAGGATGCTGCCTTAACAGAATGTAACCAGGGGGTTCCGAGGATCGCGTTATAAGGAGCTTTTGTTCGGATGACTGAGAATTTAACTGTGCGTATCACTCCACAAGCGTAGACGGGGAGTTTGATCGTACCAATCATTGTCTCAGAAGCACCGTTGAATCCTGTGAGGGAGCGAGATGATGGTTTCGTGTCGCGCAGGTCGACTCCCATCTTATCGAGCGTATCTCGAAAGATTAAATCGACTGAACTGCCCGTATCGATCAACACTTTAGCGACGTCACACTTTGCTATTCCTACCTCGACTAGCAGTGGGTCGTTGTGAGGTAAATGGACGCCGATGGCATCGTCTGGTGAGAAAGTGATTGAGGAATCATTCTCAGGTTTCGATGGCCATTTCTTCGAGGTTACTGCCTGTCGTCGATGGTCCTTTACTGACCGGATGGAATCGCCGCAAGGAGGTGAGCCACCCATGATTACGTTTAGGAAGTTAGACTCGATGACTCTTTTATTGTTCAGTCGGGTCGTCAAGTCGCTAGGCGAGTCTTCGATGATTGGCGAATTTTTGACGTTGGGCGAGTCCTCGACAACGGGTGAGTCCTCGACAACAGATATGTGTCCGTTCTCATTTTTGGACATCGCCTCCTCGATTCTTCGTCGTAAGTCTGAATGTTTTGGTCGGTTGAGCTTGATCCTGAGGTCTTCCGACTTTGAGTTGAGCTTTTCACGAAGATCGATGACTCGTGGTCTGAGACGGGGTCGAACACTCGAGTCCTCGATTTTCCTAGCCTTCAATTTTTCGATGGTTGCGCGGAGATCTCCGTGTGAGTCGCATGTACGATCAGATGTCTGCGACTTTCGCCTGAGCTTGTTCCCTAAGTCGTTTGACCCTTCTGATCCTATGCTCTCGTTAGTTCGTTTGCTTGAATACTCACGTGAGTCGTGGACTTGTTTATCCTCTTCTTCATCTGAGGACAAACTGGGTCGTGCGAGGATAACTTGTACACGTCGACGATTACGTGGTTGCTCCTCGTCGACTTGTGCATCGCCGTCATCTTCGTCGTGCTCTTCTGGGCTGTCATCCTCAGTATGCCTCGGCCGAGTTCCAGACTTGTCCTGATTCTTGTGAGTTTTCTTTTCTTTGTTTTTGCTCCAGCTCTTGGCGCCGTTCGGTCTAGGCTTGGGGAGTTCGACGTTCGACGTTCCCTTTTCGTACGACGAGAAGAGAGCGTCTAACAAATGCCTGCAGTTTTTCGTATCGTGCGCCTTAGACTTGTGGAAGCTACACCACATGTTTGGTTCTGCAGGTCCAGGACTTGACACCGGAGGTGTCGAAGAGGTTTGCGGCTTTTCGTCGTTTTCCCAAACGTTCCAACCTTTTTCGCGTACAACGACAGTGGGCTGTGAGGACGCGTTTTTGTCTTCGACTACGTAAACGAAACTTTTCGGCTGGTTAGGTTTACTGCCTGAGGCGTGCTGACGGGGTTCCTGGCATGCCTCGGGAGCTTTGGGGACAGTTGCCGGTTTGGTTGCTGTGTTTAGTTTCTTAAGTATCGCTGCTGTATCTTCTTCCATTCGGATGAAGTTGTTCGACCTGGCGATTGCGTCCTGGAGCGACGTGGTTGGATTTCTGTACAGGTCCTCGCGAAACAAGGACTTGAAGTAGAGAGTATTCATCAGTGCGTCGACGGCAACACTGTCGGGGACTTGGACTTTCGAAGCGACTGCTTTGAATTTTTCCATGAAGTCGCGGAGGCTTTGGCTCGATCCTTGAGACAGATTCCATAAATCGGACAGAGTTGCTCCTTGTCTTGTAAACATGATGTAGTGTTTGAGGAAAGCAGTCGTCAGATCGTGGAAATCGTTGATGGAGTCGCGCTCCAATCCAGTGAACCATCCAAGAGCTGGTCCTTGAAGACTTTCCACGAAGAGACGACAGTAACCAGCGTCTCTTTCTTCCTCAGAGAAGTTGGTTCGACCCATCGTGATGTTGAAAGCAGTGATGTGGTCGGTCGGGTCCGCCTTTCCGGCGTAAGTCGGAAGGCGAATTTTCTCGGTCGGCCGGTAACGTACGTCGGTGATCTTCCGGGAAAATGGGGTTTTTAGGGTTTCGGCGAGGACACGTTCGATCAGCGGCGCTGACGTAGGTCCTTCGAGCATCCGGTCTTTCATGTCCAGGACTGATTGCTTAAGCTCAGCGAGTTCCCGGATGGTAACGAGGTCGACGCCGCCGGGAGTTTGGACCTGTACGGCACTCGTACTTGCGGGGTTTCCGGCACTGGCTGTTCGGTAAGTGTCGAACAGTTGCTTTCGGACCGTTGTGGCCGGATCTCCCGAGCCTCCGGCCAACGGAGCTAGAATGGCGGCGATGGCGGCGAGTTGCTCGGTCGTCGCCTTTTGGGCGGCGTCTTGCTGCGCCATCCTCTCGAGTATGGTTTCTGCGAAGGCCGCTGCTGTTGGAGCGCCTTCGGTCACAGGCGACTCGTCGTCGGACGGCGAGTCGGGTCGAGTCATGATCTTTTGCTGACGCTACTCTGTCTGCCCCACGGTGGGCGCCAACTGTTTAAACTGAGACTGTCAATAAACTAGTAAAGAGAAGAGACGAGTTCTCGTCGGTGGGTCAAGACAAAGACGTGTTTTATTAGATCAGTGAGTCGAAACCGAGTTACAAAAAGGGGAGAAAACAGAGGTAAGAGTCCGGCGAAGACAAGTTCGTCGGACCGTACAAGTCGGCGAGATGTAAGATGTAAAACCCTAATTCTAGCCGAAAGTGAGTGTAGTAATTTGCGGATCCCCTCCTTGTTGCCTTATCTCCTCCTTTTATAGGTGAACACTTGTTGACCTAATGTGTCTTGTCTCGATGGGCCTCCTCGAGTAATTGGGCCGACTCGTCGGGCCGTTG
Source organism: Brassica napus (assembly GCF_020379485.1). Lineage (NCBI taxonomy): Eukaryota > Viridiplantae > Streptophyta > Magnoliopsida > Brassicales > Brassicaceae > Brassica > Brassica napus. The sequence continues at coordinate 35,703 of NW_026017012.1, read as the reverse complement.
TGTCAGGTCGGCGAGCCGATGATGTTTAGTCAGTCATCTCATCGACTAAAAGTAGTCTGGAGCCGAGCTGATCGCCAGCTTACAAGTCGACGAGCCGATCCTCTGTGTTGTAATCATATATCTGGGTAATTGTCTTGCGGGCCTTTTGGGAGGGCTTGGCCCATACCCAACAGGGACTTAGAAGAGTATTTGGGCGAGTGTGCAAACTTAGGGACTGGCTGTACGGATTTGGTACGGACATTGTACGGACCGTACGGATCCGTACGGACCGAGACATCTCGAAAGTTCACCAGTCAACCATTTGAGCACATTTGGAGTTGGTGCAAAAATAGGGCACTGGTGAAACTCTTAAGAGAAGAAGACAAAGGAGAGGCTGGCGAGTGACAGGCTGGAAAGGAGAGTCTCTTGCTGTAAAGTAAAAGCAAAAGGAGACCATGTATCTAGCAAAAGAAGTGGGCAGATTCATGGGAGCCTTTAGCTAGCCAATAAGGGGCCAGCCTTCCCTTGACCAGATTCAAATGGACCAATTATCCATCAGGAACAGCACAGCCACGACCAAGACCATCTGTCCATCTCATCCATTCATTTAAATTCAAGTTATAACAGCCCTTAGATTTAGGTTTATGATTGCAAGTTGTAAAGAGCATATATAAGCTCATAAGTGATGTTTTGTAACTCTTAAGTGAGTAAGGGGGTTTCCCTTCTCCTTCTCTAATCTGAAACACTTTCTCTTAGTCTCTCTAGTCTCTCATCCTGAATCTCTATACACGTTCTCAGTCTTGTTACTAATCTCTTAAACACTTAGACACACAAACACTCATTAAACTTCCTTTCTCTCAAATCGCTTCCAAGCTCTCTCTCTTTACCCATTTGGGTTTCATACACACATACAACCTGAGTACTCTTAAATCTCATATGGTATCAGAGCCAGGTTCATTAGAACTTGGTTCCAGCTTCCGCTAAGCTCAAAGCTCACTCCCATGCCATTTCCAAACCAAGAAGAAGCTTCATGTTCATTTGGCTGTTCAACCTCTTCAAGAAGAAGGTGTGCTCATCAATGGCGTCCAGAAGCTGTTCTTGGTCGTTCTCCACTCTCTCATGGTCGTCCTGAAGAAAGAAGGCCATTGGAAGCATGTCCAAGCCATTCCCATTCACTGTCCAAGAAGAAAGGTGAAAGCTTTCAACTTGTACCTGGTATGGCGACTCAAAAATGAAGAGAGGAGGTGTCTTAGGCATGGTGGGTTCAAGAGAAAGGTCCATGAAAGAAGGAGATGTAGGAGTTGACACCAACAGCTCGGATCTTCCCATGTACTAAGGAGTTTCAAGGAACTAACACTAGTTCCTTGGCTGTAAGGAAATCTCTTTCTCTTGTATAAAGCTTGAGTGTATGAACAGGTTGTGATGTTGTGATGTGATTGGAAACCTGAGGATTGTTTAAAAGATTGCTAAAATGAAGTTGCTTTAGAATCTGTCCCAGGATACTTTAAGAGTCTTGTTTGGGTATTGAAATTGTTTAGTATGCTTAGCTCCGGTTCATAGTGATGCTTGTTGTGATTAATTAAATCTGCTTGCATACATGGAGTGAAACCGAATTTAAAGCTGTTGCATATAGTCTTGTGGCTGTCTTACATTGAAGTATTAGATTCATGTCTAAGTACTGAGTAAAGAAGCTCTTAAGAGTGCCTAAGTAACTTGTCTTGAATCTGTTAGGATCTTACTTGTACTTAGAGATTTAGCTTGCAAAGAATAGAACTTGATAATGCCTTGTGTCTATCTGTTGCATTGCTTGTGATATTGGGAATCAAACTTGATAATTTATTAATCAAGATTTGACATCAATACTATTGAAAATGGTTAAATGCTTAATGTCAGTTCTAAATTAACTTGTCTTGTTAAGATGATAGATTATATTATCTAATCATGCTTGCTTTCATGAGTTAGAAACTGATTAAGATTAATGCATACTGCCTTGTATTGTTGCATTTAGATTAAAATCTAAGTTGCATAAAATTGCCTAAATACTTTGACTTGAATCTGATAAGGTCTTGCTTAGTATTTAGAGAATGGTTGCTTGCATAGATAAGAACTTGACATTGTCTTGATTCTATCTAATGTTATAAAGCTTGAGACATTGGTGATCAAACTTGATGAAGTCAAGGATTGATCCCAATGCAATTGTGACTTATCTTTGCTAGAGTTTGAGTGATGTTTCAGGTTCACAAAAGGTGTTCCTAGTTCATCATCAAATCCGAGTTGAAAGAGAAAGAATGATGCCCATTGTGTGTACAATGGAGAGGTGTTACAAAAAGGGAGAAGCACAGATGGTTGTAAAACTCACTGGTGTTCTTCTCCTTAACATTGCAAGTACCTGAAGAAGAAGCTAACCGGGTCTAGGCAGTGGCGTGCCTATTCAAGAGGGTGCTCAAACTAAGACAGAGCACTCTTGGCTGTGTGAAGAAGAAGGCTACTCTATCAAGGCGGCTTCTATTGTGAGGTGATTGAAGAAGTAGCTGAAGCATCCACAAGCATTCCATCATGGTGGCAAATTCAGAAGGGTGATTGCAATAAGAGAAGAAGAAGAAGTGAGGATTCAAGTGGCAACGTTAAGAACCACTCCTCATCACCTTAAACAAGGGAGTAAACCTAGTCTCATCTATCTTAATATGTCTTGATAGGTTTATCTCCTGATTATACTATGTGCTTTCCCTAATTCCATTAAGAGTTTATAGCTTCTAAGTAGAATGTCTAGGCTAATTGCACTGAAATTGTTTTGCTGCTGCATTGTCTTATTGATAGTAAGTAATGTCTAGAGTCCCAGAATCTCATGTTCTGTTTATTGCATTGTCTTGAGTGTTGTCATAGCTTGAATCATCATGAATGTGTTGTAGAATTGAGTAGAATGTCTCTGCTGCTTGCATCATGATTGATAAGTTATTTTGCATACATAAGCATATCTCATACTGTCTAAGTTCAATCCTAGTGTTATCTGATGCTATTGCCTATGTTTAATCCATCAATGAAAGTCTTGCATCAATTAGAAATTGTCTAAGTTGCTTGCATCATTGGTTTTGATTGAAACTGTTGTGCATAGCTTTAATATTGCTCATGGATTGAACCTGTTGCATTCATATAGCTAATGCTTTAAGATTGTGCATTCATGTAGTAATGCATTTAAAAATGAGCCTAAATTGCAAATGTACTGATGTAAGCTTTGCATTTAGAGAACTTAAGTATAGAACTTGCATTGTCATTGTTAGAAATTGAAATCTGCTTGTCTTGACTCAGTCCAGTTCTGATTGTTGCTATGCCATAGTTAAATCCATCAGTGATGTCTTATAAGCATTTAGAAGTATGTCTAAGCTACTTGAATCATTGGCTTTGATAAAACTAGTGAGCATAAGCATGAATTGAGTCACTCTTGTCGTCTTGATTGCATAAGTATCATCTAGACTTGTGTTCCATTTGGATTGAATCTGTTTCATTCATATAGTTAGTGTGTAACCTAATGCATTCATCTATTGTTGCATTTAAAAAAAAAAACAAAACTGAATTGATTGTCTTTGCTTGATTGTCTTGATTGTCTAGCTTGTTTCAAGTATCCTATATTATTGTGGCATTGGTGATCAAACAGGATGGATATCTTGGTTTGATCCCAATGGGATGATCTGATCTTGCATTGAGTTGTGGTGGTGTTAGGTACACAAGGAATGTGATACATGTAACTCGCCAACAACCAAGAATGTAAAGACAAAGATCTTGTGCCATTGCATATCATCACTAGGACATGTTAGTCCATAATCTACAGGAAGTGTAGTGTGATTGAGTATGCAATGAGAGATGGCCATTGCATAATACCATTGGACATATCTAGTCCTTAGTCTACAGGAAGTGTAGCATGGGTCATTATGCAATGAGAGGCGTGTCTTGTGAGACTCTCTATGGTGATTCAAACACCCTAATTCCTGGTTAAGGAAGAGAGAAAACTCACAAGAAGAAAGCTATCATAAAAGATGATAGTTATTAGACCATGGAGATGCATAGGATCATCACAAGCTTAGCTCCTTCTAGTCTTGGTTCTAAGCTTGAGGGGGAGTCTTAATGCATATGATCCATGGTCAGTAACAAGTCTTTGCAAAGGCTTCTACAAGGATCATCAACCGGACCAAGACAGTGGCGTGTCTAGGCAAGAGGCTGTTCAGAGCAGTCTTGGCGAGTGAAGAAGAACGCTCTCCATCAATGTGGCTTCAATGAGAGGTGATTGAGGAGAAGCTGATGAATCCATTCTGCCTTTCCAAGAAGTTGGTGATGCCATGAAGATGGTGCATTGGCCGAGTTAGGAAACTCACAAAAACACAAGGGAAGTTCCCTTAGACTTTTAAACCTTTTTATTCATCTTATTCATTGCTTGTGCTTGAAAAGATACATAAAATGATTATGATTGAATTGTGAGATTGTGTGCATCAAGTGTGATGCAGGATATTCATTTTCTTGTTTTTGATAGGTACTGATGCACCTTTGGGATAATGTATCAGGTACCATTGCTTGAGCCTCACTAAAGGTGTTCCTGGTCATTTCCTAGCTTCTCTAAGGTGGCTGTGAAGTCTGTTGAGAGGGGGAGATTCAAACCAGTTCTATGAAGAGGGCAAGCCGTGTGTGAAGTGTTGATCAGCCTCACTGGTGTTTTGAAGATGATCTGGTCGTGTCCTAGCTTCTCTAAGATGGCTGAGAAGTCAGTTGAGAGGGGGAGACTTCAAACCGGTTCCATGAAGAGGTGAAGCTGAAGTGTGAAGTGTGCGCAAAGCTGTGAAGAGTTGCTGCACCTATTAGGCCGTGATCCAGAGCTTCTTGTGTCCAACCACACTGGTTCTAAGGCACAAGAGCTCACTGGCCAATCCCTAGGCTTTGGAGAGCTCTACTCTTTTTCCCTTGCAAGGTTTTGTCCCAATGGGTTTTCCTTGTAAGGTTTTTAATGAGGGAGACTCTTCAGAGTTCCAAGCTTGGCTTAGGATCTCCTAAAGTCAAGCTTGAGGGGGAGTGTTGAACTGAAGAGAAGATGGAGCTTGTACAATGATAGGGCAAGCTCTAGAAGATGTCTAGAAGAGTTCAATCAAGCTTCAGAAGTGTTCTGAAGAAGTTATCTTGTGAAGATAAGTCTAGGAAAGACTTAGACTGATCATGTGAGGGCTTTGGAGGAGTTAGAGAGAAGATGAAAGTGTGGTACAAAGATAGGGCCAAGTCCAGGAGGGACTTAGAAGAGTATTTGGGCGAGTGTGCAAACTTAGGGACTGGCTGTACGGATTTGGTACGGACGTTGTACGGACCGTACGGATCCGTACGGACCGAGACATCCCGAAAGTTTACCAGTCAACCATTTGGAGTTGGTGCAAAAATAGGGCACTGGTGAAACTCTTAAGAGAAGAAGACAAAGGAGAGGCTGGCGAGTGACAGGCTGGAAAGGAGAGTCTCTTGCTGTAAAGTAAAAGCAATAGGAGACCATGTATCTAGCAAAAGAAGTGGGCAGATTCATGGGAGCCTTTAGCTAGCCAATAAGGGGCCAGCCTTCCCTTGACCAGATTCAAATGGACCAATTATCCATCAGGAACAGCACAGCCACGACCAAGACCATCTGTCCATCTCATCCATTCATTTAAATTCAAGTTATAACAGCCCTTAGATTTAGGTTTATGATTGCAAGTTGTAAAGAGCATATATAAGCTCATAAGTGATGTTTTGTAACTCTCAAGTGAGTAAGGGGGTTTCCCTTCTCCTTCTCTAATCTGAAACACTTTCTCTTAGTCTCTCTAGTCTCTCATCCTGAATCTCTATACACGTTCTCAGTCTTGTTACTAATCTCTTAAACACTTAGACACACAAACACTCATTAAACTTCCTTTCTCTCAAATCGCTTCCAAGCTCTCTCTCTTTACCCATTTGGGTTTCATACACACATACAACCTGAGTACTCTTAAATCTCATAAGCTAGACATTTTCAAGTTCTAATCTTTGCAAGCAAACTCTCTAAGCACTAGCATGATCCTAACAGATTCAATACAAGCTACTTAGGCAAGTTTTAAAGCTTCTTTACTCAGCATTTAGACATGAATCTAATGCTTCAATGTAAGACAGCCATTTGACAGTATGCACTAACCTTAATCAGTTTTAATTCATGAATGCAACAATACAATTCATCACACATTCATTTATAACTTAGGCTAAGCATTACTATCATCACTTAACATCAGACAATGCATTACTTTCAATCTGTTTTCAGTTCATGAGCTTCAAACAATATCATTTCACATTTAGCAAACTCATTACTTAACAGGAGCAAGCATTTTACTCTTTAAACACTAAACAAGCCTTTAAAGCATCCTGGGACAGATTCAACTAATTATATTTAGCAATCACACATTATCCTCAGGGTTTTCAATCAATACACATCACACTAACCAGGCACAGTCACACCACAAGCTCAATATCAAGAAGGTTTTAAAGAATCGCTTACACAAGGAACCAGGTTGGTTCCTTAAGCCTCCAAAGGCAATCTGGCCATGATTTGGTTGGATTTAGGAGTCTGGATCGTCACCCACCTCCTTCTCCTTCAGTCCATGGCCTCCTTCTTGTTTCTCACACCCAAAGACCCCTCCTTGCTCCATACTATCAAGCCGGCTTCTCTTCACTTCATCTTTCTTGTAGAAGGATGTAACAAGCTCTTGTACAAGGAGTTTTGGCTTGAGGTTCATGACGCCTCTCCATCCTCCTTTGCTTCCAATGAGACTCTCTCCATCAGGTACAGACAGCAACGGCTTGAGGGACAGGATAACACTCCATGGCTTCAAGTCTCTTCTTCTTCAAGAGCTGAACTCGGATGGATATGACTTCAAGGGTTTGGTTTGAGCTGAGATGATAGCTGTGGATTTGCGGAAGCCCAGCTCAGGTTCTGATGAACCTGGCTCTGATACCATATGAGATTTGAGAGCTCTGGCTGTGTATGTGTATGAGAAGCCATTAGAGGCAAAGAATAAGGTCTTGAACTAGTTGAATAAGAGGTCTGATGAAACTAGTATGAACTTGAATCAGAAACAAAGAGACTTAGAGAGATTAAGAGATTAGAGACTAAGAAAGGGGTAGATTAAGGGAATCTGATCAAGAACACACTTTTATACTTATGAAGGAGTTGGGGAAATCCCCCATACTCTCTTAAGAGAGTTACAAACGCCCATGAGGGTCTTTATATAGGTTTTACACTCTTGCAAACTCATAAACCTATATCTAATGGATAGAAATAACTTAAGAGGAATGGATGGTGAGGATGAGTTGGTCTTGTTGTAATCTGAGTGATGTGTGCTGATTGGATAAGCTAAGCTGGCTCACTTTAATTCAAACCAAGGCAAGCTGGCTCCTTGCTTGTGATTGGCTCTCCTTAGGCTCCTCCTAATCTTCCCATGCATCTGTCCAGGTTCATGGTCGTGGCTCCCTTCTCTTTACAGCAAGAGACAGCCTGTCCAAGACCAGAACTAGCCAATCACACACAAGGAAGCTCCCATTGGTTGTCTGCCTCCACAAAGCATCTTCTTGATTCCCTTTGACTAGATTCAAACTTTGGTGCCTTATCCAGATACTATGCACTCTTCACATCCTGAATAGTGACCCAAATAGTGAATAGTCAACCTGAATAGTGACTAGTGATTCACTATTCACTTTTACACCAACTTGCCCAAACTTCTCCAATCTTACTGTGGTAACTCTCCAAAGTTACTGTGGTAACTTTGGAGTTACTGTCTGACCCAAATCTTCTCTAAATGGTGTCTAAGTCCCTCCTGGACTTAACCCTATCTTTGCACACTCATCAGACCACTTCTGAAGCCTTAAGACTCTCCCAAAGCCTTAACATACAATCTCTGAAGATCTTGCCATGTCTTTGCACAAGCACCAACTCAACTCATCACTTTTGCTTCTCCACTTCTTCTCTTCAAGTTAACACACTGCTCCACTAGATTCGTGCCTCATATCCATGTTTCCACCAGAGAATCTCAAATAAACCTAGCCACAAAAGAATAGACAAACACATACCCAGAAACCTCAACAACCCCAAGAACACTCAAGAACACTCAAGAACACTCTGATTTTGAGAAAAAGAAATCACACTCACCCCCTTTTTGCCAACCTGGCTCTGATACCATATACACTTTTGTGTATTAGAGCATGATTCAACTAATCAGAGATAATCAGATGAAAAGATTAAAGAGATTAAGAGATTTTAGTGAGAGAATAAAGAGAGAGACTCAAAACTCCATTAATTATTAAAGATGAGGTTTACAACATATTTATGTGAGAGAGAGAATACATTTCGAAATCCATAAGATAAGAAAGAGATTCAGAGCATGTGTAGTCAAAGTGAGCCATCCAAAAGCATCCAATGGGAGTCTTCACATGCTTGATCCCTTTGGCATCTTTTACTAGATGCTGTCTACTTTACAGCCTGTCTCCAGCCTCTCTAGCTTGAGGAAACCTTATCCAGACTGCTCCTTCCTTATCCAAGAGGTCCTTGGTCGTGGGTAACTCTCCAAAGTGAAGCAAGATCACTTTCCAAGCTTTAACTGAGTTACCACAGTAAAACTAAAGTTACTGTGGTAAAACTCCAAAGTTACTGTATGCCTCAATCCTCTTTCTGTATCAATGTCTCCTCTCTTTATTACCTCATCTCAACACTCTCCCTCAAGCTTGACCATGTGGAACAAGTCAAGCTTGGAAACCATGAAGACCTCTCTCATTAAAAACCTCACCAAAGAAAACCCATTGGGATAAAACTTTGATGAGGGAAAAAGAGTGGAGACTCCATGGTTAAGGGGCTCAGCTCCTGGGAGTAAGATCAATGAGTCCAAGCCTGGATAGTATGGACTCCATTGTCTTCAATCTCGCTGCCTTGGTAAACACATCTGCAAGCTGATCTTCACTTCTTGTATAACATGGCAGAATCACTCCTAAGATAATCATCTGCCTCACCTTATGACAATCCACCTCTATGTGCTTTGTTCTCTCATGAAACACTGAGTTGGAGGCAATGTGGATAGCTGCTTGATTGTCACAATGCATAGTCATAGGAGTACTCTGCTCAATCTCTAGATGCTTCAAGATCCCTTTGATCCACACCAACTCGTTTGTCAGCTTCAACATGGCTCTATACTCAGCTTCAGCACTTGAACAAGAGATAACCTTTTGCTTCTTACTCTTCCAAGTAACCAAGTTCCCTCCAATGAATGTACAATACCCAGTAGTTGATCTCCTGTCCACTCTATCTCCTGCCCAATCAGCATCACAATACACAACAACTTCTGTACTGCCATTACAGCCCATCCAAACTCCTTGTCCAGCCGTCCCACTTAGATACCTCAGTATCCTATCAACCATCTTCCAATGATGAACCTTTGGCGCCTGCATATGTTGACTCACTTGATTCACCGCAAAGCATATATCTGGCCTAGTAATGGTCAAGTAGATCAGCTTGCCAACCAAAGTTACTGTATGCCTCAATCCTCTTTCTCTATCAATGTCTCCTCTCTTTATTACCTCATCTCAATACTTCTTACAAAGTGATTCATCCTGGTTTGATTGGAACGCCGAAGAAGCAGTCCTATTCCCAAACTGGGAAACTGGAATCACCTGATTAGAAAGTGGGATAACTTCTTCATCCCAACTCCTATGAGATTAATTCAACTTCCTGGTGATTCTCCACCACTTTATGTATCCAAATCAAGCTTCTTACAAAGTGATTCATCCTGGTTTGATTGGAACGACGAAGAAGCTGTCCTATTCCCAAACTGGGAAACTGGAATCACCTGATTAGAAAGTGGGATAACTTCTTCATCCCAACTCCTATGAGATTTATTCAACTTCCTGGTGATTCTCCACCACTTTATGTATCCAAATAAAGCTTCTTACAGAGTGATTCATCCTGGTTTGATTGGAACGCCGAAGAAGCTGTCCTATTCCCAAACAGGGAAACTGGAATCACCTGATTAGAAAGTGGGATAACTTCTTCATCCCAACTCCTATGAGATTAATTCAACTTCCTGGTGATTCTCCACCACTTTATGTATCCAAATCAAGCTTCTTACAGAGTGATTCATCCTGGTGTTATTGGAACGACGAAGAAGCTGTCCTATTCCCAAACAGGGAAACTGGAATCACCTGATTAGAAAGTGGGATAACTTCTTCATCCCAACTCCTATGAGATTAATTCAACTTCCTGGTGATTCTCCACCACTTTATGTATCCAAATCAAGCTTCTTACAGAGTGATTCATCCTGGTGTTATTGGAACGACGAAGAAGCTGTCCTATTCCCAAACAGGGAAACTGGAATCACCTGATTAGAAAGTGGGATAACTTCTTCATCCCAACTCCTATGAGATTAATTCAACTTCCTGGTGATTCTCCACCACTTTATGTATCCAAATCAAGCTTGATTGGAACGACGAAGAAGCTGTCCTATTCCCAAACTGGGAAACTGGAATCACCTGATTAGAAAGTGGGATAACTTCTTCATCCCAACTCCTATGAGATTTATTCAACTTCCTGGTGATTCTCCAAAACTTTATGTATCCAAATCAAGCTTCTTACAAAGTGATTCATCCTGGTTTGATTGGAACGCCGAAGAAGCTGTCCTATTCCCAAACAGGGAAACTGGAATCACCTGATTAGAAAGTGGGATAACTTCTTCATCCCAACTCCTATGAGATTAATTCAACTTCCTGGTGATTCTCCAACACTTTATGTATCCAAATCAAGCTTCTTTCAAAGTGATTCATCCTGGTTTGATTGGAACGACGAAGAAGCTGTCCTATTCCCAAACTGGGAAACTGGAATCACCTGATTAGAAAGTGGGATAACTTCTTCATCCCAACTCCTATGAGATTAATTCAACTTCCTGGTGATTCTCCACCACTTTATGTATCCAAATCAAGCTTCTTACAAAGTGATTCATCCTGGTTTGATTGGAACGACGAAGAAGCTGTCCTATTCCCAAACTGGAAAACTGGAATCACCTGATTAGAAAGTGGGATAACTTCTTCATCCCAACTCCTATGAGATTAATTCAACTTCCTGGTGATTCTCCAACACTTTATGTATCCAAATCAAGCTTCTTACAAAGTGATTCATCCTGGTTTGATTGGAACGACGAAGAAGCTGTCCTATTCCCAAACTGGGAAACTGGAATCACCTGATTAGAAAGTGGGATAACTTCTTCATCCCAACTCCTATGAGATTAATTCAACTTCCTGGTGATTCTCCACCACTTTATGTATCCAAATCAAGCTTCTTACAAAGTGATTCATCCTGGTTTGATTGGAACGACGAAGAAGCTGTCCTATTCCAAACTGGGAAACTGGAATCACCTGATTAGAAAGTGGGATAACTTCTTCATCCCAACTCCTATGAGATTAATTCAACTTCCTGGTGATTCTCCACCACTTTATGTATCCAAATCAAGCTTCTTACAAAGTGATTCATCCTGGTTTGATTGGAACGACGAAGAAGCTGTCCTATTCCCAAACTGGGAAACTGGAATCACCTGATTAGAAAGTGGGATAACTTCTTCATCCCAACTCCTATGAGATTAATTCAACTTCCTGGTGATTCTCCAACACTTTATGTATCCAAATCAAGCTTCTTACAAAGTGATTCATCCTGGTTTGATTGGAACGACGAAGAAGCTGTCCTATTCCCAAACTGGGAAACTGGAATCACCTGATTAGAAAGTGGGATAACTTCTTCATCCCAACTCCTATGAGATTAATTCAACTTCCTGGTGATTCTCCACCACTTTATGTATCCAAATCAAGCTTCTTACAAAGTGATTCATCCTGGTTTGATTGGAACGACGAAGAAGCTGTCCTATTCCCAAACTGGGAAACTGGAATCACCTGATTAGAAAGTGGGATAACTTCTTCATCCCAACTCCTATGAGATTTATTCAACTTCCTGGTGATTCTCCACCACTTTATGTATCCAAATCAAGCTTCTTACAAAGTGATTCATCCTGGTTTGATTGGAACGACGAAGAAGCTGTCCTATTCCCAAACTGGGAAACTGGAATCACCTGATTAGAAAGTGGGATAACTTCTTCATCCCAACTCCTATGAGATTAATTCAACTTCCTGGTGATTCTCCACCACTTTATGTATCCAAATCAAGCTTCTTACAAAGTGATTCATCCTGGTTATTGGAACGACGAAGAAGCTGTCCTATTCCCAAACTGGGAAACTGGAATCACCTGATTAGAAAGTGGGATAACTTCTTCATCCCAACTCCTATGAGATTAATTCAACTTCCTGGTGATTCTCCACCACTTTATGTATCCAAATCAAGCTTCTTACAAAGTGATTCATCCTGGTGTTATTGGAACGACGAAGAAGCTGTCCTATTCCCAAACTGGGAAACTGGAATCACCTGATTAGAAAGTGGGATAACTTCTTCATCCCAACTCCTATGAGATTAATTCAACTTCCTGGTGATTCTCCACCACTTTATGGCTTGATTGGAACGACGAAGAAGCTGTCCTATTCCCAAACTGGGAAACTGGAATCACCTGATTAGAAAGTGGGATAACTTCTTCATCCCAACTCCTATGAGATTTATTCAACTTCCTGGTGATTCTCCAACACTTTATGTATCCAAATCAAGCTTCTTACAAAGTGATTCATCCTGGTTTGATTGGAACGACGAAGAAGCTGTCCTATTCCCAAACTGGGAAACTGGAATCACCTGATTAGAAAGTGGGATAACTTCTTCATCCCAACTCCTATGAGATTAATTCAACTTCCTGGTGATTCTCCAACACTTTATGTATCCAAATCAAGCTTCTTACAAAGTGATTCATCCTGGTTTGATTGGAACGACGAAGAAGCTGTCCTATTCCCAAACTGGGAAACTGGAATCACCTGATTAGAAAGTGGGATAACTTCTTCATCCCAACTCCTATGAGATTAATTCAACTTCCTGGTGATTCTCCACCACTTTATGTATCCAAATCAAGCTTCTTACAAAGTGATTCATCCTGGTTTGATTGGAACGACGAAGAAGCTGTCCTATTCCCAAACTGGGAAACTGGAATCACCTGATTAGAAAGTGGGATAACTTCTTCATCCCAACTCCTATGAGATTAATTCAACTTCCTGGTGATTCTCCAACACTTTATGTATCCAAATCAAGCTTCTTACAAAGTGATTCATCCTGGTTTGATTGGAACGACGAAGAAGCTGTCCTATTCCCAAACTGGGAAACTGGAATCACCTGATTAGAAAGTGGGATAACTTCTTCATCCCAACTCCTATGAGATTAATTCAACTTCCTGGTGATTCTCCACCACTTTATGTATCCAAATCAAGCTTCTTACAAAGTGATTCATCCTGGTTTGATTGGAACGACGAAGAAGCTGTCCTATTCCCAAACTGGGAAACTGGAATCACCTGATTAGAAAGTGGGATAACTTCTTCATCCCAACTCCTATGAGATTAATTCAACTTCCTGGTGATTCTCCACCACTTTATGTATCCAAATCAAGCTTCTTACAAAGTGATTCATCCTGGTTTGATTGGAACGACGAAGAAGCTGTCCTATTCCCAAACTGGGAAACTGGAATCACCTGATTAGAAAGTGGGATAACTTCTTCATCCCAACTCCTATGAGATTAATTCAACTTCCTGGTGATTCTCCAACACTTTATGTATCCAAATCAAGCTTCTTACAAAGTGATTCATCCTGGTTTGATTGGAACGACGAAGAAGCTGTCCTATTCCCAAACTGGGAAACTGGAATCACCTGATTAGAAAGTGGGATAACTTCTTCATCCCAACTCCTATGAGATTAATTCAACTTCCTGGTGATTCTCCACCACTTTATGTATCCAAATCAAGCTTCTTACAAAGTGATTCATCCTGGTTTGATTGGAACGACGAAGAAGCTGTCCTATTCCCAAACTGGGAAACTGGAATCACCTGATTAGAAAGTGGGATAACTTCTTCATCCCAACTCCTATGAGATTTATTCAACTTCCTGGTGATTCTCCAACACTTTATGTATCCAAATCAAGCTTCTTACAAAGTGATTCATCCTGGTTTGATTGGAACGACGAAGAAGCTGTCCTATTCCCAAACTGGGAAACTGGAATCACCTGATTAGAAAGTGGGATAACTTCTTCATCCCAACTCCTATGAGATTAATTCAACTTCCTGGTGATTCTCCACCACTTTATGTATCCAAATCAAGCTTCTTACAAAGTGATTCATCCTGGTTTATTGGAACGACGAAGAAGCTGTCCTATTCCCAAACTGGGAAACTGGAATCACCTGATTAGAAAGTGGGATAACTTCTTCATCCCAACTCCTATGAGATTAATTCAACTTCCTGGTGATTCTCCAACACTTTATGTATCCAAATCAAGCTTCTTACAAAGTGATTCATCCTGGTTTGATTGGAACGACGAAGAAGCTGTCCTATTCCCAAACTGGGAAACTGGAATCACCTGATTAGAAAGTGGGATAACTTCTTCATCCCAACTCCTATGAGATTAATTCAACTTCCTGGTGATTCTCCACCACTTTATGTATCCAAATCAAGCTTCTTACAAAGTAATTCATCCTGGTTTATTGGAACGACGAAGAAGCTGTCCTATTCCCAAACTGGGAAACTGGAATCACCTGATTAGAAAGTGGGATAACTTCTTCATCCCAACTCCTATGAGATTAATTCAACTTCCTGGTGATTCTCCACCACTTTATGTATCCAAATCAAGCTTGATTGGAACGACGAAGAAGCTGTCCTATTCCCAAACTGGGAAACTGGAATCACCTGATTAGAAAGTGGGATAACTTCTTCATCCCAACTCCTATGAGATTAATTCAACTTCCTGGTGATTCTCCAACACTTTATGTATCCAAATCAAGCTTCTTACAAAGTGATTCATCCTGGTTTGATTGGAACGACGAAGAAGCTGTCCTATTCCCAAACTGGGAAACTGGAATCACCTGATTAGAAAGTGGGATAACTTCTTCATCCCAACTCCTATGAGATTTATTCAACTTCCTGGTGATTCTCCAACACTTTATGTATCCAAATCAAGCTTCTTACAAAGTGATTCATCCTGGTTTGA
The DNA here is from genome assembly GCF_020379485.1 of Brassica napus. Classification (NCBI taxonomy): domain Eukaryota; kingdom Viridiplantae; phylum Streptophyta; class Magnoliopsida; order Brassicales; family Brassicaceae; genus Brassica; species Brassica napus. Next base: position 20,551 of record NW_026017012.1, on the reverse strand, counting down.
TTGGAACGACGAAGAAGCTGTCCTATTCCCAAACTGGGAAACTGGAATCACCTGATTAGAAAGTGGGATAACTTCTTCATCCCAACTCCTATGAGATTAATTCAACTTCCTGGTGATTCTCCACCACTTTATGTATCCAAATCAAGCTTCTTACAAAGTGATTCATCCTGGTTTGATTGGAACGACGAAGAAGCTGTCCTATTCCCAAACTGGGAAACTGGAATCACCTGATTAGAAAGTGGGATAACTTCTTCATCCCAACTCCTATGAGATTTATTCAACTTCCTGGTGATTCTCCAACACTTTATGTATCCAAATCAAGCTTCTTACAAAGTGATTCATCCTGGTTTGATTGGAACGACGAAGAAGCTGTCCTATTCCCAAACTGGGAAACTGGAATCACCTGATTAGAAAGTGGGATAACTTCTTCATCCCAACTCCTATGAGATTTATTCAACTTCCTGGTGATTCTCCACCACTTTATGTATCCAAATCAAGCTTCTTACAAAGTGATTCATCCTGGTTTATTGGAACGACGAAGAAGCTGTCCTATTCCCAAACTGGGAAACTGGAATCACCTGATTAGAAAGTGGGATAACTTCTTCATCCCAACTCCTATGAGATTAATTCAACTTCCTGGTGATTCTCCAACACTTTATGTATCCAAATCAAGCTTCTTACAAAGTGATTCATCCTGGTTTGATTGGAACGACGAAGAAGCTGTCCTATTCCCAAACTGGGAAACTGGAATCACCTGATTAGAAAGTGGGATAACTTCTTCATCCCAACTCCTATGAGATTTATTCAACTTCCTGGTGATTCTCCACCACTTTATGTATCCAAATCAAGCTTCTTACAAAGTGATTCATCCTGGTTTATTGGAACGACGAAGAAGCTGTCCTATTCCCAAACTGGGAAACTGGAATCACCTGATTAGAAAGTGGGATAACTTCTTCATCCCAACTCCTATGAGATTAATTCAACTTCCTGGTGATTCTCCACCACTTTATGTATCCAAATCAAGCGTTTGATTGGAACGACGAAGAAGCTGTCCTATTCCCAAACTGGGAAACTGGAATCACCTGATTAGAAAGTGGGATAACTTCTTCATCCCAACTCCTATGAGATTTATTCAACTTCCTGGTGATTCTCCAACACTTTATGTATCCAAATCAAGCTTCTTACAAAGTGATTCATCCTGGTTTGATTGGAACGACGAAGAAGCTGTCCTATTCCCAAACTGGGAAACTGGAATCACCTGATTAGAAAGTGGGATAACTTCTTCATCCCAACTCCTATGAGATTAATTCAACTTCCTGGTGATTCTCCAACACTTTATGTATCCAAATCAAGCTTCTTACAAAGTGATTCATCCTGGTTTGATTGGAACGACGAAGAAGCTGTCCTATTCCCAAACTGGGAAACTGGAATCACCTGATTAGAAAGTGGGATAACTTCTTCATCCCAACTCCTATGAGATTTATTCAACTTCCTGGTGATTCTCCACCACTTTATGTATCCAAATCAAGCTTCTTACAAAGTGATTCATCCTGGTTTGATTGGAACGACGAAGAAGCTGTCCTATTCCCAAACTGGGAAACTGGAATCACCTGATTAGAAAGTGGGATAACTTCTTCATCCCAACTCCTATGAGATTTATTCAACTTCCTGGTGATTCTCCAACACTTTATGTATCCAAATCAAGCTTCTTACAAAGTGATTCATCCTGGTTTGATTGGAACGACGAAGAAGCTGTCCTATTCCCAAACTGGGAAACTGGAATCACCTGATTAGAAAGTGGGATAACTTCTTCATCCCAACTCCTATGAGATTAATTCAACTTCCTGGTGATTCTCCACCACTTTATGTATCCAAATCAAGCTTCTTACAAAGTGATTCATCCTGGTTTGATTGGAACGACGAAGAAGCTGTCCTATTCCCAAACTGGGAAACTGGAATCACCTGATTAGAAAGTGGGATAACTTCTTCATCCCAACTCCTATGAGATTAATTCAACTTCCTGGTGATTCTCCACCACTTTATGTATCCAAATCAAGCTTCTTACAAAGTGATTCATCCTGGTTTGATTGGAACGACGAAGAAGCTGTCCTATTCCCAAACTGGGAAACTGGAATCACCTGATTAGAAAGTGGGATAACTTCTTCATCCCAACTCCTATGAGATTAATTCAACTTCCTGGTGATTCTCCAACACTTTATGTATCCAAATCAAGCTTCTTACAAAGTGATTCATCCTGGTTTGATTGGAACGACGAAGAAGCTGTCCTATTCCCAAACTGGGAAACTGGAATCACCTGATTAGAAAGTGGGATAACTTCTTCATCCCAACTCCTATGAGATTTATTCAACTTCCTGGTGATTCTCCACCACTTTATGTATCCAAATCAAGCTTCTTACAAAGTGATTCATCCTGGTTTGATTGGAACGACGAAGAAGCTGTCCTATTCCCAAACTGGGAAACTGGAATCACCTGATTAGAAAGTGGGATAACTTCTTCATCCCAACTCCTATGAGATTTATTCAACTTCCTGGTGATTCTCCAACACTTTATGTATCCAAATCAAGCTTCTTACAAAGTGATTCATCCTGGTTTGATTGGAACGACGAAGAAGCTGTCCTATTCCCAAACTGGGAAACTGGAATCACCTGATTAGAAAGTGGGATAACTTCTTCATCCCAACTCCTATGAGATTTATTCAACTTCCTGGTGATTCTCCACCACTTTATGTATCCAAATCAAGCTTCTTACAAAGTGATTCATCCTGGTTTGATTGGAACGACGAAGAAGCTGTCCTATTCCCAAACTGGGAAACTGGAATCACCTGATTAGAAAGTGGGATAACTTCTTCATCCCAACTCCTATGAGATTTATTCAACTTCCTGGTGATTCTCCAACACTTTATGTATCCAAATCAAGCTTCTTACAAAGTGATTCATCCTGGTTTGATTGGAACGACGAAGAAGCTGTCCTATTCCCAAACTGGGAAACTGGAATCACCTGATTAGAAAGTGGGATAACTTCTTCATCCCAACTCCTATGAGATTAATTCAACTTCCTGGTGATTCTCCACCACTTTATGTATCCAAATCAAGCTTCTTACAAAGTGATTCATCCTGGTTTGATTGGAACGACGAAGAAGCTGTCCTATTCCCAAACTGGGAAACTGGAATCACCTGATTTGAAAGTGGGATAACTTCTTCATCCCAACTCCTATGAGATTTATTCAACTTCCTGGTGATTCTCCACCACTTTATGTATCCAAATCAAGCTTGATTGGAACGACGAAGAAGCTGTCCTATTCCCAAACTGGGAAACTGGAATCACCTGATTAGAAAGTGGGATAACTTCTTCATCCCAACTCCTATGAGATTTATTCAACTTCCTGGTGATTCTCCAACACTTTATGTATCCAAATCAAGCTTCTTACAAAGTGATTCATCCTGGTTTGATTGGAACGACGAAGAAGCTGTCCTATTCCCAAACTGGGAAACTGGAATCACCTGATTAGAAAGTGGGATAACTTCTTCATCCCAACTCCTATGAGATTAATTCAACTTCCTGGTGATTCTCCAACACTTTATGTATCCAAATCAAGCTTCTTACAAAGTGATTCATCCTGGTTTGATTGGAACGACGAAGAAGCTGTCCTATTCCCAAACTGGGAAACTGGAATCACCTGATTAGAAAGTGGGATAACTTCTTCATCCCAACTCCTATGAGATTTATTCAACTTCCTGGTGATTCTCCACCACTTTATGTATCCAAATCAAGCTTCTTACAAAGTGATTCATCCTGGTTTGATTGGAACGACGAAGAAGCTGTCCTATTCCCAAACTGGGAAACTGGAATCACCTGATTAGAAAGTGGGATAACTTCTTCATCCCAACTCCTATGAGATTTATTCAACTTCCTGGTGATTCTCCAACACTTTATGTATCCAAATCAAGCTTCTTACAAAGTGATTCATCCTGGTTTGATTGGAACGACGAAGAAGCTGTCCTATTCCCAAACTGGGAAACTGGAATCACCTGATTAGAAAGTGGGATAACTTCTTCATCCCAACTCCTATGAGATTAATTCAACTTCCTGGTGATTCTCCACCACTTTATGTATCCAAATCAAGCTTCTTACAAAGTGATTCATCCTGGTTTGATTGGAACGACGAAGAAGCTGTCCTATTCCCAAACTGGGAAACTGGAATCACCTGATTAGAAAGTGGGATAACTTCTTCATCCCAACTCCTATGAGATTTATTCAACTTCCTGGTGATTCTCCACCACTTTATGTATCCAAATCAAGCTTCTTACAAAGTGATTCATCCTGGTTTGATTGGAACGACGAAGAAGCTGTCCTATTCCCAAACTGGGAAACTGGAATCACCTGATTAGAAAGTGGGATAACTTCTTCATCCCAACTCCTATGAGATTAATTCAACTTCCTGGTGATTCTCCAACACTTTATGTATCCAAATCAAGCTTCTTACAAAGTGATTCATCCTGGTTTGATTGGAACGACGAAGAAGCTGTCCTATTCCCAAACTGGGAAACTGGAATCACCTGATTAGAAAGTGGGATAACTTCTTCATCCCAACTCCTATGAGATTAATTCAACTTCCTGGTGATTCTCCACCACTTTATGTATCCAAATCAAGCTTCTTACAAAGTGATTCATCCTGGTTTGATTGGAACGACGAAGAAGCTGTCCTATTCCCAAACTGGGAAACTGGAATCACCTGATTAGAAAGTGGGATAACTTCTTCATCCCAACTCCTATGAGATTTATTCAACTTCCTGGTGATTCTCCAACACTTTATGTATCCAAATCAAGCTTCTTACAAAGTGATTCATCCTGGTTTGATTGGAACGACGAAGAAGCTGTCCTATTCCCAAACTGGGAAACTGGAATCACCTGATTAGAAAGTGGGATAACTTCTTCATCCCAACTCCTATGAGATTTATTCAACTTCCTGGTGTTTCTCCACCATTTTATGTATCCAAATCAAGCTTCTTACAAAGTGATTCATCCTGGTTTGATTGGAACGACGAAGAAGCTGTCCTATTCCCAAACTGGGAAACTGGAATCACCTGATTAGAAAGTGGGATAACTTCTTCATCCCAACTCCTATGAGATTTATTCAACTTCCTGGTGATTCTCCAACACTTTATGTATCCAAATCAAGCTTCTTACAAAGTGATTCATCCTGGTTTGATTGGAACGACGAAGAAGCTGTCCTATTCCCAAACTGGGAAACTGGAATCACCTGATTAGAAAGTGGGATAACTTCTTCATCCCAACTCCTATGAGATTATTCAACTTCCTGGTGATTCTCCACCACTTTATGTATCCAAATCAAGCTTCTTACAAAGTGATTCATCCTGGTTTGATTGGAACGACGAAGAAGCTGTCCTATTCCCAAACTGGGAAACTGGAATCACCTGATTAGAAAGTGGGATAACTTCTTCATCCCAACTCCTATGAGATTTATTCAACTTCCTGGTGATTCTCCACCACTTTATGTATCCAAATCAAGCTTCTTACAAAGTGATTCATCCTGGTTTGATTGGAACGACGAAGAAGCTGTCCTATTCCCAAACTGGGAAACTGGAATCACCTGATTAGAAAGTGGGATGATGATATGATCATGGACCAGCCAGCTGATGGAGATAGAGATGGAGAGTTTAGAGATGAACCAGCTGAAGAAGATGAGGTCTTAACCATTCCTAAAGGTCCCATAACTCGAGCCAGAGCTAGGAAACTCAAAGAAGCTATTGGAGGACTAATCAGGAAGTCCTTGGAGCAAGAAGAATGTCTTGGAGGAAGCTTGATACTTCAAGATACACTCATCACCATTCAAGCCATCTTACCATCAAGCTGAGTATCATCTAGGCTAGCAAGCTATGTGTGCTCTTTTCCTATCATTGTTTTTGTCCCATTGGGTTTTGCAATGATAGGTTTTTAACGAGGCCATAGTCTTGCTATCTTATCACCTAGTTGATACTCTCGGACCAAACCACATGAAGAACCTTATGTTATCTTTTATTTCTAAGTACTTATGTCTTTTATTTTCGAAAACTCTATCTAAGTTATGTCTTTGTTTCTACATTAATTGGAGGAGCCTGTTCCTTTAATTTCGAAATGCTTGGAGCCTGTTCCAAGCCTTTCACTATATATATGTGTGTGACGGCAACCCTAGCATCTATCAAGTTTTCTTTCACTTAAACCTTTGTGTTTTCTTCTCCCTTGCTTTCACGAGTTAAGAGAGTGTCTGGTGTGTAGTATCCAGTCTGTTGGTGTGTAATATCCAACGCCCAAGGGCTTTAGAAAGGTGTGTCATATCCGATCTAAGCCTAGGAGTATCAAGGAGCCTTTCCGCAGCCTCTTGTGTCACCATTCGATCCACAGCCTTGATAAACTTGAGTCTTTGATTCGTTTATGCAAGGATCTATCCAAACCATCCAGAGAAGGGTCCTAGGATCTCATTAAGTGGTATCAGAGCACTCTGGAAGGGGAGTTTCGATTTCTCTTTTGTTTGTTCATAAGATCTACTCTTTATCGTTTCATATCTTTGATCATTCGGTTCTTGTGTGTTTATTCTCACTTGATCTGTTGTTTCATTATCAGGATTGTTAGATCTGATTGTTTCGTGTCTCATATTGCTAGATCTAAGAATTTCGATCAAGTTTTAAACAAAACCTTTCACATTCTTGTCGATTACGTTATCGTTTTGCTTGATCCAAAAGTTTCTTGTGATTGTGTGACTCGATCTGTTGTTAGAATCATAGATCAGGATTTGTTAATCTCATTTCATCATCCGTTGAATCTGATCTGTGATTGTTCCATTTAGTGAGTGAACAAGAATTCAAATCGTCGCGTGTTGATCAAGTATTGATTTGCCGCTTTGTTTAAATCTCTTTGTTTCCTTATTTGAATCTTGAGTGTGTGAATTCCTTTGAACTACTTACTGGTTCAATCTTGTGTCTGTCAGGAAGCAATGGGGTCTGAGGAGGATGATGAAACTTTTGTGAGAAGGAACAAAATGTTACAAGAAGCAATCACCAAACAAGTGATGGAAGCGATGGTGAAGTTGCTGGAAGAGAAGTATGATCAGAGACCAAATGATGGGCAAGGACAAGCATCTGGCCAGAGACGTGAGCAAAGAAGAAACAGACAAGGTCAGCGTGAGCATGCTGGATCAGAAGAAACTGATAACTTCTATGAGAGAAGTAGCCATAGCTCCGGTTCGAGACATAGCAGTAGAAGATCTCGACATGATCATGAGGGCCGAAGGCATAGACGCAATGAGCTATCAGGATTAAAGCTTAAGATCCCTCCTTTCCATGGTAAAGCTGATCCAGATGCCTATCTTGAGTGGGAGAAGAAGATCGAACTCGTTTTCAACTGTCAGCATTACTCAGAGACTAAGAAGATTCAAGTAGCTGCTACCGAGTTCAATGATTATGCATTGAGCTGGTGGGATCAGTTGGTTACAAACAAGAGGCGCAATGGTGAATTCCCCATTGAAACATGGGCAGAGATGAAAGCTGTGATGCGCAAGAGGTTTGTACCAAGTCATTATCACCGTGATCTTCATCAAAAGCTGAGACTGCTCACACAAGGATCAAAGTCTGTAGAGGAATACTTTCAAGAGATGGAATTGCTTATGCTAAGAGCTTGTGTATCTGAGGACAGTGAAGCTACTATGGCACGTTTTCTTGGTGGACTCAACCGTGAGATACAAGATAGAGTGGAGATGCAACACTACTTGGAGATAGAGGAGATGCTACACAAAGCTATCTTGGTGGAGCAGCAAGTTAAGAGAAGAAGTTATGCGCGTGGCAGCTATGGTTCCAGTAGATACCAGACCTCTAAGGAAGATAAACCAAGCTATCAAAAGGAGAGCAAGCCACAGCCAAAAGAAGAATCCAAGTCTAGTAGCATCTACAACAAAGATAAGGGTAAAGTGGAAGCTACAAGCTCTCGTGCAAGAGATGTGAAGTGTTTTAAGTGCCAAGGGCGTGGGCACTATGCTAATGAGTGTACTAACAAGAGAGTTATGATTCTTCTGGAGAATGGAGAGTTTGAATCTGAAGATGAGAAACTAAGGACTGATCAAGAACTATCAGAAGCTGAGTATGAGGAGGAACCAGTTCAAGGTAGACTTTGGTTGCAAGAAGAACTCTCAGTTTGCAAAACAAAACTGAGGAGCAAGAACAAAGAGAGAACTTGTTCTACACACGTTGTCTGGTGCAAGGAAAGGTCTGCAGCCTGATCATCGACGGTGGAAGCTGTGTTAATGTTGCTAGTGAGACAATGGTGAAGAAGCTTGGTTTGAAAGCTCAAAAGCATCCTAAACCTTACCGGCTGCATGGCTTAATGAAGAGGGCGAGATGAGGGTATCTACTCAGGTTTCTATACCCTTGTCCATTGGGAGGTATGAAGATGACATTCTCTGTGATGTGATACCCATGGAAGCCAGCCACATACTACTGGGAAGGCCTTGGCAGTTTGATAGGCGTGTCATCCATGATGGCTTCACCAACAAACATTCTTTTGAGTTCAACGGCAAGCGAACTGTCTTGGTACCTCTAACTCCTAAAGAAGTGCATGAAGATCAGCTTCAGCTTCAGAAAAAGAAAGAGATTGATCTCAAACCAGATAAGCAACACAACTTCTATGCTAAAGCTAGTGAAATCAAAAGATCTCTTTATTCTCATCAATCGGTTCTCTTATTTATTTTTAAAGAATCTCTTTTGTCTCTAACTGATTGTACACCGGTGTATCCGAGTGAGATGTCAGCTCTTTTACAGGAATACCAGGATGTATTTCCAGAAGATAATCCCATTGGTTTGCCACCTATTCGTGGGATTGAGCATCAGATTGATTTTGTACCAGGAGCTACTCTTCCCAACAGACCAGCATACAGAACTAATCCTGTGGAAACCAAGGAGCTACAAAGACAGGTTGAGGAACTGATGGAGAAAGGCCATATCCGTGAGAGTATGAGCCCATGTGCTGTGCCTGTGCTCCTTGTGCCTAAGAAAGATGGGAGCTGGCGCATGTGTGTTGATTGTAGAGCAATCAACAATATAACAGTGAAGTATCGCCACCCTATTCCTAGATTAGATGATATGCTTGATGAATTGCATGGTTCTAGTGTCTTTTCTAAGATAGATTTGAAGAGTGGATATCATCAAATAAGAATGAAAGAGGGAGATGAGTGGAAAACAGCCTTTAAGACTAAGCATGGGTTGTATGAGTGGTTAGTCATGCCTTTTGGATTAACCAATGCTCCTAGCACTTTTATGAGATTGATGAACCATGTGCTTAGATCTTTCATAGGCTTGTTTGTGGTAGTATACTTTGATGATATCCTTGTTTACAGTAAGAACCTAGAAGAGCATATAGATCATCTTAAGTCTGTTCTTGATGTGTTGAGAAAAGAAAAACTGTTTGCTAATCTTAAGAAATGCACTTTTTGTACGGATAACTTGGTCTTCCTAGGCTTTGTTGTGAGTGCAGATGGAGTAAAGGTGGATCAGGAGAAGGTGAGAGCAATTCAAGAATGGCCGATTCCTAAAACCATAAGTGAAGTGCGAAGCTTCCATGGACTTGCTGGCTTCTACCGACGGTTTGTGAAAGACTTTAGCACCATAGCAGCTCCATTGACTGAGGTGATCAAGAAAGAAGTTGGATTCAAATGGGGAGAAGCACAAGAACTTGCCTTTCAATGCCTAAAAGAGAAGCTTACTAATGCCCCTCTTCTTATACTTCCTGATTTCAATAAAACTTTTGAAATTGAATGTGATGCTTCAGGAATTGGAATTGGTGCTGTTCTTATGCAGGAGAAGAGACCCATAGCTTATTTCAGTGAGAAACTTGGAGGAGCCACTCTCAACTATGCCACTTATGATAAGGAACTGTATGCTTTGGTGAGAGCTTTGCAGACTTGGCAGCATTACCTATGGCCCAAGGAGTTTGTCATACACACTGATCATGAGTCTCTCAAGTACTTAAAGGCCAGAACAAACTCAGCAAGAGACACGCCAGATGGGTAGAATTCATTGAAACCTTTCCTTATGTCATCAAGTACAAACAAGGTAAGAAAATATAGTTGCTGATGCACTCTCAGAAGGTATGTTCTCTTAAACACTCTTGATGCTAAGCTGTTAGGTTTTGAGCAGATTAAAGATATGTATGAATCTGATCCAGATTTTAAAGAAGCTTATAACTCTTGTGAGAAATTTGCTGCTGGACATTATTTTAGACATGATGGATTCCTCTTTTATGATAATAGACTGTGTGTGCCTAATTGCTCTTTGAGAGATTTGTTTGTTAGGGAATCACATGGAGGGAGTCTCATGGGTCACTTTGGTATTGCAAAGACTCTTAAAACCTTGCAGGATCATTTCTTTTGGCCTCGGATGAAAAGTGATGTGGAGAAACTATGTGAGAGATGTGCAACTTGTAAGCAAGCTAAGTCTAAGGTTCAGTCTCACGGTTTGTATACTCCTCTCCCTATTCCTTATCATCCTTGGAATGACATATCTATGGATTTCATTGTCGGATTGCCTAGAAGTAGGACTGGGAAGGATTCTATCTTTGTTGTTGTTGACAGGTTCTCAAAAATGGCACATTTTATAGCTTGTCACAAAACTGATGATGCATTAAATGTAGCTAATCTGTTCTTTAAGGAGATTGTGCGTTTACATGGCATGCCTAGGACCATAGTTTCTGATAGAGATACTAAGTTTCTTATTTATTTTTGGAAAACTCTTTGGTCTAAGCTAGGCACTAAGTTGTTGTTCTCCACTACTTGTCATCCGCAAACTGATGGACAGACTGAAGTAGTTAATAGAACTCTAGGAACACTCTTGCGTGCATTCATTAAAAAGAATCTGAAATCTTGGGAAGACTATCTGCCACATTGTGAATTTGCATATAATCATGCTGTGCATTCTGCTTCTAAGTTTTCACCCTTTGAAATTGTTTATGGGTTCAATCCCACCTCTCCTTTGGATTTAATTCCTTTACCTGAGTGTGAAAGGGTCAGTTTGGATGGCAAAAAGAAGGCAGAGATGGTGAAACAACTCCACGAGCAAGCTAGGCTCAACATTGAAGAGAAAACTAAGCAGTATGTCAAGCATGCCAACAAATGAAGGCGTGAGATGGTCTTTAAAGAGGGTGACAAAGTTTGGGTTCATTTGAGAAAAGAGAGGTTTCCTAATGAGAGGAAGTCAAAGCTTATGCCGAGAATTGATGGACCTTTTGAGATCACAAAGAAGATCAGCAACAATGCCTACAAGATTGATCTCCAAGGTAAGTACGATGTATGAGATTAAGAGATCCTTAGAGTAATCAGAATAAAGAGAGTGTTTAAGAAGTGATTAAGAGAAGTTTGTGAAAGATTAAGAGACTAGATAGAGCCGTTTAGTGTCTAAGAGAAAACCATAGTGTCTAAGAGATTAGAGAGACTCAAACTGCATAATCTTTATTAGTGTTGATGAGTTACAATATATAGTGTGAGCATACAAGGGTTTTCGAAATCAAGAGAAGACTAAAGCATGTGAGGTCAATGAGGAGAGGATAAGCTCATTTGGACTAGCCAATTAGCTTCTCCACATGCGTGGAGTATCTAGCATCTTGGACCGAGATGCTCTTGCCTTTCCAGCTGTTCCCGCCTGTCAAGGCGCGCTCTACCTTATCCCTAAACGGTCTGATGCATCAAGGTAAGTTCCTTCCCTTCACCTAAGTTACCGCAAGTAACTTCTTTACCCTTGTCAAGGTTTCACCCATCTTCATGTGTACGGTCATGTACGGACTGTACGGACTTGTACGGACCTTACCTAACCCTTCCCAAGCTTCAACTCATCTCCTTAGTCTCAACTCCTCACTTGCTTCACACTTATACTCAGCTCAACTCAACACTCCCCCTCAAGCTTAGCTTTGTGAAAGCCTAAGCTTGGATAGCTATGAGATCTTCCTCATTAAAAACCTTACCAAGGAAAACCCATTGGGATAAAACCTTGATAAGGGAAAAAGAGTAAAGACCTCACAGCCAAGGGGATCAGCTCCTTCTCTTCCCAAGATCAATGAGGCCCAACCGTATGTGAATGGACTCCATTGTCTTCTGTCTTGCAGCCTTGGTGAACACATCTGCTAACTGATCTTCACTTCTTGTGTAGCATGGCAAGATGACTCCTAAGATGATCATCTGCCTCACCTTGTGGCAATCAACTTCAATGTGCTTGGTTCTCTCATGGAACACCGAGTTGGAGGCAATGTGGATAGCTGCTTGGTTGTCACAATGCATGGTCATTGGCGTGGCTTGATCAATCTCCAAATGCTTCAAGATGCCTTTGATCCATACTAACTCGTTGGTGAGCTTCAGCATAGCTCTATACTCAGCTTCTGCACTTGAGCAAGACACCACCTTCTGCTTCTTACTCTTCCAAGTCACCAAGTTGCCTCCAATGAATGTGCAATAGCCTGTGGTTGATCTCCTGTCTGCTCTATCACCAGCCCAATCCGCATCACAGTATCCCACCACTTCAGTGCTTCCATTGCAGCCCATCCATACTCCTTGATCAGGTGAGCCGTTGAGATACATCAAGATCCTCTCTACCATGCGCCAGTGATGCTCCTTAGGTACTTGCATGTGTTGACTCACCTGATTCACAGCAAAGCAAATGTCAGGTCTAGTTATGGTAAGATAAATCAATTTGCCAACTAGTTTTCTATAGAGTTTAGGATCCTGATAAGGTTTGCTGTCTTCAATCTCCCCCTCTCGTGGGACTTTGTAGCCATCCTCCATAGGCATCCTTGCTGTCTTGCCTCCATAAGCACCTGCACCTTTCAAAAGATCAAGTGTATACTTCCTTTGGGACATGAACAAACCTTCCTTGGATCTACATATCTCAATTCCAAGAAAGTATTTCATTTCTCCCAAGTCTTTAATCTCAAACATGGATTTAAGAAACTCCTTGGTTGCTATGATACCTTCCTTATCACTCCCTGTGATAATGATATCATCAACATACACAAGGAGTGCAATCATACCTGAGGGAGTCGTGAGTGTGAAGAGGGTGTGATCTAGTTCAGACTTCTTGAAGCCTCGGCCATTCAGAGTAGTGCTCAACTTGTTGTACCAAGCTCTTGGTGATTGCTTCAGCCCATAGATAGCTTTCTTCAGCCTCAACACATTCCCTCTCTTCACTAAGTGTTCAAGGCCTGGAGGTGGATGCATATACACTTCATCCTCAAGTTCACCTTGTAGAAACGCATTCTTCACATCCATTTGCCATAACCCCCATCCAAGATTCACAGCCAAGCTTAGTACAATCCGGATTGTGTGTAGTTTAGCTACTGGTGCAAAGGTTTCTATGTAATCTTCTCCATAAGTTTGAGTGAAACCTCTTGCAACTAGCCTTGACTTCTTCCTCTCAATCTTTCCATCCGCTTTGTACTTGATTGTGAATATCCATCTACTGGTCACAGCCTTCTTCCCTTTTGGTAACTCACTCTCATACCATGTATCATTCTTGATCATAGCTCCTGCCTCAGCTCCAACTGATTCCTTCCATTCTTTATCCATGATTGCTTCTTCATAGCTTCTAGGGATGTAGTTCTCATCCAAGTTAACCATGAAGGCACAATGCTCTTCTGGATATTGAGCAAAGGAGCACACGGCTTGAGAAGGATGCTCCACAGCTTGGGCATTGTAGTACACTCTCGTGTTTACCCAGCTAGAAGGATCCTTCCTTATCCTTGTGCTCCTTCTTAGTGGCTGCACAACCGGTTCTTCTTCCTGTTGTTCTTCTACCACTTCATCTTGAGAAGGTGTTTGCCTCACACCATGATCATGACCATGACCATCAGAGCCTATGCTCTCTTCTCCTTCATTCTCTACTCCTCCTTCATCCTGATTAGCCTCTTGCATAGGTTCCTCATGCTCCTCTCCTCCCTCATGATCAAGGTGGGATGGTGAACCAACTTCAGGAGGTGTAGTTGCGTGATTCCTTGGATCCTGGGATGTACTGATTCCAAGACCTTCAAGGATGATCCGCAAGGTGGTGGCCTTGTCTGATGTTAAGTCCTTCAGGTCTTCTTGGTTCTTTTCTTCATAGTATCCTCTATCTTCCAAGAACTTCACATCTCTAGATACAAGTACTCTCCTTGCTATAGGATCATAGCATTTGTATCCTTTCTGTGTAGCTGAGTATCCTATGAACACAGCCTTAGTACTTCTTGCTTCTAGCTTGTTGATCATCTCTCCTGGTTTGAGCACAAAGCATAGGCATCCAAAGACTCGCAAGTAATCAAGTGCTGGTTTGTACCTGTTCAGAACTTCAAATGGAGCCTTCTCATTCAGAACCTTGGTTGGAGTTCTGTTGATCAAGTAACAAGCAGTGGCAACCGCATCACTCCAAAATCTCTTTGGAACATTACTCTGAAACATAAGAGACCTTGCCACTTCCATGAGGTGCCTATTCTTCCTCTCAGCCACTCCATTTTGCTGTGGAGTATACGGACAGCTTGTTTGATGTAGGATCCCATGCTGTGATAAGTGTTGCTTGAATGCATGACTTGTGTACTCTCCTCCATTATCTGATCTCAAAATTTTAATCTTAGCATGATAATGGTTAGTTACATAAGTTTGAAAGTTCCTAAATGCATCAAGTACCCTATCTTTGGTCTGAATTAAGGTTAACCAGGTGTATTTGGATTTTTCATCAATGAATGTGACAAAGTACTTATAACTATCTCTAGATAAGCAAGGAGCAGTCCACACATCTGAATGAATTAGATCAAAGCAATTATCATAAACGGTAGTAGACTTTTGAAACACAGTTCTACAATGCTTGCCTAAAATACAAGCTTCACAATCTTTGTTCTCAAACACAACACCTGGTACCATTAAGTTCAAAGCTTTAACATGAGGGTGTCCTACTCTAGCATGCCACAATGCATTTTTATTCAACAAAGAAGCAGAAGTAAACGAGCAACTATAATCAGGAACAGAAGTGAGTTCTTCAAGCATATAGAGATCTCCCTTAGTCACCCCTTTCCCAATCAATCTGCTGCTCTCAATATCCTGAAACTTCACATCATTAGGACTAAAGATAACATTGCATTGTAAATCATTAGTACATTTCTTCACAGATAATAGGTTTGATGTGAATTCAGGCATGTAAAAAGCTCTAGATTCTTTGTTAAACAACTTAAGCTTTCCTATTCCTCTAATAGGTATCTTATCCCCATTTGCTATCATCACATGCCCATGCGTAGGTTCTATATCCTTAATCAAGTTCTCATCACTTATCATATGATGTGATGCACCAGAATCAACAATCAATGGTTTACCTACTCGTTTAGCATTATGACATAGATTACTAAGCAATGGATGCATCCTATCAGTTCTAGCAATGTGAGCATTTCTATACTCATTCCTAGCTTCTAACCGTTCTACTAGTTCTCTAATCAAGTGATCATCCTTATATGCAATCATAGAAGCTCCAAAGGAATAACCATAAGTGTTACCGTTTTCCTTTAGCATTTTGAAGAGAGCATCAAGGTCTGATCTCTTGATGTAGTCATCATTGCTGCGTGAGCTTGAGGCGCCTGTGTAAGCCACCAGAGACTTCCCATTCCCATCATTGCCTCCAAGCCCATCCACTTCACTCGCCTTGCTGGTGCCAGCTCCACTTGAACCTTCAGTCACATTTGCCCTTCCCTCACGCTCCTTCATGAACTTGGCCGGCTTGAGGTGTGGGTGTAGTATCCAGCATTGGCTCTTCTTATGACCATGCTTCTTGCAATGATCACAGTTGCCATTGAACTTCCTGTCCTCGTACTTCCCGTGAGATGCCTTGTTTGCTTGTGGAGCCTCGGTTGAGTCCTCATGAGCTGCTTGATTGGCAAGAGAGAGCTCCCCCTTTCCTCCAAACAACCCCATAGATCCCTGCTCCCTTTGGATTTGCGCACACACCTCCTCAAGGTCCGGAAGCTTGTCTGACCTTAACATGTGCTGGATGAGTTGAGTGTAGGCCGGGTTCAGTGTGAGAAGCAGCCCAAAGACCTTGTCTTGCTCGCGCCTCTCATTCAACTGATCTGGATCAGTTGTGCTCGGCCTCAGCATCTCCAGCTCTGACCATAAGGACCTGAACCTCCCCAAGTGCTTAGTGAACTCCATGTCCTCTTGTGCAAGACGGTTGATCGCTAGCTTCACTTCAAACACACGGCTGAGGTTGGAAGTGTTCCCATACACCTTCTTTGTCCCACAGCTCCTTGGCTGATTCACAGTAGCTGTAGGCATCCAAGATAGCTGGGTCCAAGGATGCGTGTAGAACCGTCATCACCAGCATGTCTTCTTGTTGCCATTTCTCCACAGCCGCTTCATTGGAGACCTCTTCTTGATCTCCTCCCTGAGTAATGAGTTTCGGAGCCTCCCCTGTTGTGATGTGCCCCCACAAACCCTTACTTCCCACCGCAGTCTTCACCATCCGAGACCACACAAGGTAGTTGCTACCTTTGAAAGTAACCGCTACCTTCATCCTCATGTTCATCCCATGTTCCATCTTTGCTTGACTTGAAAACTTGAATCTTGGATCTCGTACACACCAACCTTGAGTCTAGAATCACGCAAACCCACAGAACGTAGCACAGCTTCAACTAGAACGTACCACAGCTTCAACACCTTCAAGACTACTCGCGTGTAGCTTCAAAGACGTTTAGCTTGTAACTCTCTAAAGATCAAACCCCAGATTCAAATGAACCTGGCTCTGATACCATATGAGATTAAGAGATCCTTAGAGTAATCAGAATAAAGAGAGTGTTTAAGAAGTGATTAAGAGAAGTTTGTGAAAGATTAAGAGACTAGATAGAGCCGTTTAGTGTCTAAGAGAAAACCATAGTGTCTAAGAGATTAGAGAGACTCAAACTGCATAATCTTTATTGGGTTGATGAGTTACAATATATAGTGAGAGCATACAAGGGTTTTCGAAATCAGAGAAGACTAAAGCATGTGAGGTCAATCAGGAGAGGATAAGCTCATTTGGACTAGCCAATTAGCTTCTCCACATGCGCGGAGTATCTAGCATCTTGGACCGAGATGCTCTTGCCTTTCCAGCTGTTCCAGCCTGTCAAGGCGCGCTCTACCTTATCCCTAAACGGTCTGATGCATCAAGGTAAGTTCCTTCCCTTCACCTAAGTTACCGCAAGTAACTTCTTTACCCTTGTCAAGGTTTCACCATCTTATGGTACGGTCATGTACGGACTGTACGGACTTGTACGGACCTTACCTAACCCTCCCAAGCTTCCAACTCATCTCCTTAGTCTCAACTCCTCACTGCTTCACACTTATACTCAGCTCAACTCAACAATTTGAGTAATAATGCTTCAATGTTATCGACTGATCCCTTTGATTGCAAATGAACCTTATTTGGGTCACATCTTTCAGAGGGAGGGGATGATATGCTCATGGACCAACCAGATGATGGAGATAGAAGGAGAGTTAGAGATGAAACCATCTGAAGAAGAATGAGGGAGTCTTAACCATTCCTAAAGGTCCCATTAACTCGACCAGACTAGGAACACCAAAAGAAGATATGGAGAGGACTAATCAGGAAGTCCTTGGAGCAAGAAGAATGTCTTGGAGGAAGTTGATACTCAAGATTCACTCATCACCATTTCAGCCATCTTACCTCAATCTGAGTATCATCTAGGCTAAAGCTATGTTTGCTCTTTCCTATCCTTGTTTTTGTCCAAATTGGTTTTGCAATGATAGGTTTTTAACGAGGAATAGTCTTGATATCTTATCACTAGTTGATAACTCTCGGACAAGCCACATGAAGAACCTTATGTCATACTTTTATTGTAATACTTACCACTTTTATTTCCAAAAAACTCTATCTAAGTATGCCTTTGTTCTACATTAATTGAGGAGCCTGTCCTATTAATTCCCAAACTTGGAACCGGTTCCAAGCCTTCACTATATATATGTGGTAACGGCAAACTCCTATCATCTATTCAAGTTTTCTTTCACTTAAACTTTGTGTTTTCTTCACCCTTTATTTTCAAAGAGCTTAAGTGAGTCATCTGGTGTGTAGGAACCAGTCTGTTGGTGTAATATCCCAACGCCCAAGGGCTTTAGAAAGGGGTGTTCATATCCGATCAAGCCTAGGAGTATCAAGGTGCCTTTCCAACCTTTTGTATCAAATCGATCCACAGCCTGATAAACTTGAGTCTTTGATTCGGAATGCAAGGTCTATCCAACCAAACAGAGAAACTCATAGGATCTCATTAGATTGACTTCTTTATCCCAACTCCTATGAGATTATTCAACTTCTGGTGATTCTCCACCACTTTTATGTATCCAAATCAAGCTTCTTACAAAGTGATTCTCCTGGTTTGATTGGAAAAACGAAGAAGCTGTCCTATTCCCAAACTGGGAAACTGGAATCACCTGATTAGGAAAGTGGATAAACTTCTTCATCCCAACTCCTATGAGATTTATTCAACTTCCTGGTGATTCTCCACCACTTTATGTATCCAAATCAAGCTTCTTACAAAGTGATTCACCTGGTTTGATTGGAACGCCGAAGAAGAAGCTGTCTATTCCCAAACTGGGAAACTGGAATCACCTGATTTGAAAGTGGGATAACTTCTTCATCCCAACTCCTATGAGATTTATTCAATTCCTGGTGATTCTCCACCACTTTATGTATCCAAATCAAGCTTCTTACAAAGTGATTCATCCTGGTTTGATTGGAACGACGAAGAAGAGAGCTGTCCTATCCAAACTGGGAAACTGGAATCACCTGATTAGAAAGTGGGATAACTTCTTCATCCCAACTCCTATGAGATTTATTCAACTTCCTGGTGATTCTCCACCACTTTATGTATCCAAATCAAGCTTCTTACAAAGTGATTCATCCTGGTTTGATTGGAACGAGAGAAGCTGTCCTATTCCCAAACTGGGAAACTGGAATCACCTGATTTGAAAGTGGGATAACTCTTCATCCAACTCCTATGAGATTAATTCAACTTCCTGGTGATTCTCCACCACTTTATGTATCCAAATCAAGCTTCTACAAAGTGATTCATCCTGGTTTGATTGGAACGACGAAAAGAGCTGTCCTATTCCCAAACTGGGAAACTGGAATCACCTGATTAGAAAGTGGGATAACTTCTTCATCCCAACTCCTATGAGATTTATTCAACTTCCTGGTGTTCTCACCATTTTATGTATCCAAATCAAGCTTCTTACAAATGATTCATCCTGGTTTGATTGGAACGACGAAGAAGCTGTCCTATTCCCAAACTGGGAAACTGGAATCACCTGATTTGAAAGTGGGATAACTTCTTCATCCCAACTCCTATGAGATTATTCAACTTCCTGGTTGATTCTCCACACTTTATGTATCCAATCAAGCTTCTCACAAAGTGATTCATCCTGGTTTGATTGGAACGACGAAGAAGCTGTCCTATTCCCAAACTGGGAAACTGGAATCACCTGATTTGAAAGTGGGATTAACTTCTTCATCCCAACTCCTATGAGATTAATTCAACTTCCTGGTGATTCTCCACCACTTATGTATCCAAATCAAGCTTTACAAAGTGATTCATCCGGTTGATTGGAACGACGAAGAAGCTGTCCTATTCCCAAACTGGGGGAAACTGGAATCACCTGATTGAAAGTGGGATAACTTCTTCTCCCAACTCCTATGAGATTTATTCAACTTCCTGGTGATTCTCCACCACTTTATGTATCCAAATCAAGCTTCTTACAAGTGATTCATCCTGGTGGTTTGATTGGAACGACGAAAAGAGTGTCCTATTCCCAAACTGGAAAACTGGAATCACCTGATTTGAAAGTGGGATAACTTCTTCATCCCAACTCCTATGAGATTTATTCAACTTCCTGGTGATTCTCCACCACTTTATGTATCCAAATCAAGCTTCTGACAAAGTGATTCATCCTGGTTTGATTGGAACGACGAAGAAGCTGTCCTATTCCCAAACTGGGAAACTGGAATCACTGATTGAAAGTGGGATAACTTCTCATCCCAACTCCTATGAGATTTATTGAAATTCCTGGTGATTCTCCACCTTTTATGTATCCAAAATCAAGCTTCTTACACAAAGTGATTCATCCTGGTTTGATTGGAACGACGAAGAAGCTGTCCTATTCCCAAACTGGGAAACTGGAATCACCTGATTTGAAAGTGGGATAACTTCTTCATCCCAACTCCTATGAGATTATTCAACTTCCTGGTGATTCTCCACAATTTATGTATCCAAATCAAGCTTCTTACAAAGTGATTCATCCGGGTTTGGAAGGAAGAACGAAGAAGCTGTACTATTCCCAAACGGGAAACTGGAATCACCTGATTGAAAGTGGGATAACTTCTTCATCCCAACTCCTATGAGATTTATTCAACTTCTGGTGATTCTCCACCACATTAGTATTCCAAATCAAGTTCTCACAAAGTGATTCATCCTGGGGTGATTGGGAACGACGAAGAAGCTGTCT